>NC_056728.1:994720333-994900333 GCF_019279795.1 Protopterus annectens
AGACAGCGAGCATTGCTAAGTCATTGTGCAAACATTTTTTTATTGCTGTAGCTATCAATGCTGCTCTCCATACTCCTGTGTGATGCATTGAATCTTGTTCATGTTGTCATGTTTACCAAGTTTTTCATCTTCTTGTAATGGATGTAAGTACTGCAGCTGTTGGTTATTTTTTTCATTTCTCAGATGACACCAGTTGGGTTCTCTTAGATTTGTGCTTGGCTAATGCCAATTTAAAGTTAAAATACAAGTGCTGTATACCTAGCTGTAAATCAAAATACATCTCAAACGTTATCAGAACTTACCATTACTGCTATATTCATACATTTTTTGCATTGCAACCTGTGATATTTTGCTCCTACCGGCCATCTATACTTGTGTAATATAACTCTATTATTCTGTTATTTATTGGAGTCATTTGATATTATTGGAGCTTTTCTCCTCAGTCCTCTACTATGAATAGACTCTAGAATTAACTCTGTCCAGTAGGACCTCTAGGTTAAATATGTAACACTTATTACTGATCAAAAAAGTATTTCCTCCATTATAAATGAACAAGAAAACACTGAGTGATGCACAGCTACAGTTATCCCACTCCACAAGGGGGAATCCACCTTGGATCCTGGGAACTACTGCCCCATCAGCCTGATGAGCCTGATCTGCAAGGCCATGGAACGTATTATGATGGAATTTATAAACAAAAACACTGGACTCCACCCAATTTGGGTTCCTGAAGGGCTGATATTGTCTCCTGAACCTGATTGACTTCGTCTAATCAGTTTCCAGAGTTGTGGACGTGGGTAGGGTGGTCCACACAGCCTATCTGGACCTCGCCAAGGCCTTCGACACCATCCCCCACTCTGGAATCATACATAAACTTACTAAGCTGGGAATTAATCCCTACATCACTTGATGGGTTGCCAACTGGCTTACTGACAGAACCCACACTGTAAAAGTAGCTGACTCCAAATCCAGCTTCAGACACGTGACAAGTGGAGTACCTCAGGGTTCAGTCCTGGTACCACTCTTGTTTGGCATCTACTTCTCTGAAGTACAGGCCAACACTAAGGGACTCTGGCTAACAAAGTTCGCAGATGACTGCAAACTGGGAGTCATTATTGAATCCCCACATGATGTGAATATTCTACAAAAGGGCCTTACAGAAACAGATGCTTGGTGCCAGAGCCATGGGATCAAGCTCAATGCCAAGAAATGTATAGCTATCCCCTTTGGGAAAAAAACATGTAACCGTGAATTACCACATAGGTGGCAGTAAACTAAACACCGAAAGTATGATAAGAGACTTAGGGATACAGGTGGACAGTGGTCTCACCTTTGATAACCACATCTCCACAACAGTCAGGAAATGCTTCTATGTGGCACACCTCATCACTAAGGGCTTTTCATCCAGAAAAAAGAGGTCATTTTCCCACTGTACTCATCCCTCATTAGACCTGTTATAGAATACAACATCCCGTTTGGTATATACAGCCCAAGATATCTGCAACAACTGGAAAGGCCACAGAAATACCTCACTAAAAGAATCACAGGCCTAAAGCAGATGCCCTATGCTGACTGTCTAAAAAAACTCCAGCTATACTCTGTCGCATATCGTCTACTCAGAGGCAATATCTGCTTAACATATAAGACCATGTCAAACCCAGAGCTGTTGGACATGCTACACTTAAAGACATCCCAATCCCTCAGAGCCACATGCTCTAGGGATCTAAACCTTGTCATCACAATGAACAAAACATGCTGGAGGGATAAGTTCCTGACTCAAAGACTCCCCAGACTCTGGAATAGACTGCCCATACATGTCAAGGAAAGCACCTCTTTGGCCCTCTTCAAAAGGAACCTTGACGATTGGATGGGAGATAGGAAATTCACCCTCGGGATCATGTCAGTTGCCCTGCTAGACAGGAGTCCAGGGAAGTAAATATTGTGGGAAGAAATAGCCATGGAATTGTTATGGCTAGGCTTGTATAGGCCCTAGGGCTGATAGCCTAGTACCAAACTATGAACCTACGACCCTATAAAGCCATTCACCTCTAACATATTTAAGCATTGACAGGCTAACTGTATATAAGCATTTAATGTTGAACTATAAGATACTAATTTTAACTTTGACTAATTTATTGCTGAGGAGCCAAAGGTCTGCATTCATTATCTAACAAAAGAGCAGCTTTTGGTAAGTTATGTTTCCGTGGAATGCTTAAAAAATATAATTTTTCTAATGCAGCTGTCATATTTGGTATGCCAAGTCCCAGAAGAAAGGGAAAACAAAAATATTTTAATTAGGAAATGTTTCTGTGAAACAACCTGCCTAATCAAAATAATTAAAATTAATTAGAATCAAAACTAACTCAATTCAAAAAAAGTCTCAAACAATATTTTAAAACACACTGCCTATGTCCTTGTTCTAATCCTATGTCCCTCTCTATAATTGTGTGCTAAACAGTACTTTATGCTACATAAAATCTGTGCCATAATTGTTAGTCTCTATATTTACATAATTTTAATAAGACAGATTGTATAACTTGCTTGATTGAACAGAGTCTGCAAACTCTATGTAACGTGTATTGATTATATGAGTTTCCTGTATGTTTTGTTTGGAGTTTTTCTCCCTGAGCCTCCGCTGAAAATGGACATGTATCCAGTCAGTCAATCCCGGTCAACAAATGTAAAATAAATAAATAAATAAATGATGGCAATTCTATGTTGGTACTGCAGATGGTCATATCGCACCAAAACATGTTGAAAGTGAATAGGAATTTATGGTTAGTCAGCCACTTGAAAAACCAACTTTGAAAATCTGCACACACATTATGTCCAGTAAAATGACTGTAATACAGTCCCGAAGAGTCACCATGAGAGGGCTCAAAATAGATCTCTCACAGTGATAACATGGTTTGCTTCAGAATTTTATGACAGAATTTTTTTAAGGGCTGGAAACATGGGGCTGCAGCCGGTTTTAATAGTATCCGATATCTGTGCCATTTGTAAGTATCAAACTTAAGTATTAATCGACTAAAGGGGTATTTTAAATTGTCTTAACAGTCATCATTTCTGCCAACATTTGTAGCTCCAGGCTGGCATTAGGAAAGTCATTTTAGAGTCCTAATAATTTCAGCTGAACAAAAAATAGACACCAGTCACACCAATGAACTTTTTAAGATAACCCTGACGTTTCCATGTTTTCCATATGCCTGATAAAGCCAACTAAACCCCAGTGAAGATGTCCTGTTAAAAAAATTATCATTTATTGTACATTTTCTCATACATGACATGGGCAACCATTGCTCTACACCAATATTCAACTCCTCCCTGGTTAGATCTGACCACAAACTAATCACCTTGGAAATCCACATCCCTCCCACCCCACCCCATCCCCGCAAATGTAGCCACCATGAAAAACTTCTCCAAAGCTAAATTTGGGCTCCTAAAAACAGAGGTGGCTAACTTCATGGCACCCATGCAAATGGAGAATAGTTGCATGACCACTGAATCATACACCAATGCACTGTACGAACACATACACAAATGCATGGATCTCGCCATACCCAATAGAACCAAGATGCTCTCCTCCAAAAAAAGGAAGCCAATCTGGTGGTCCCCTGCCATAAACAAACTCTACAACAGAAGGAAGAAACTGATGCAGAATAAGGTGAAGTCCCAAGAATGGAAAAACTTCATTATCAGCCTCAACAAAAAGTTGAGATCCCTCATCAAATCCTCTAAAGCTAGCTATGAAAACAGAATTGCAGTGGATAGTAAAGACAACCACAAGGCCTTCTATAGTTATGTAAAGAATCTCCACAGCAATACCCAGATTTGCTCTGAGCTACTGCACAATGGTACCTCCTATACCGAGCCAACAGATATTGCCAATACAGACAATTGCAAGTTGGGAGCTATTATTAACTCCCCAAGTGATGTTGACATCCTACAGAAAGGCCTCACTGAGACCAACAACTGGTGTCAGAACCATGGTCTTCAGCTCAATGCCAAAAATGTGTCATCATCCCCTTTGGGAAAAACCTGGTTCCCAAGAATTGCCACATCGATGGTAGTCCACTGAACATGGAAAGCGTTATAAGAGATCTGGGAACACAGCTTGATTGCACCCTCTCTTTTGATCACCACATTGCCACTGTGGTCAGAAAGTCCTTCTATTTGGCACACCTCATTACTAAGGGTTCTGCATCCAGGAAGAAAGAGGTCATTGTCTCCCTCTACTCTTCCCTCATTAGGCCAATTATCGAATACAGTGCCCCATTTGGCATGTACCTCACTAGACAATTGCAACAACTGGAGAGGCTGCAAAATACCTCACAAAGAGGATCCTAGGCCTTAAACACTTGTCCTATATGGACAGACTCAAAAAACTCCAACTATTCTCTGTCTCATATCACCTACTTAGAGGCGATCTCTGCTTGACTTACAAAGCCATGTCTGACCCGGCTCTGTTAGAAATGTTATAGCTAAAGAAATCCCAATCTCTCTGCACCACATGCGCCAGAGACCTCAATCTCATTACCACAATCAAAAGAACATGCTGGTGGGACAGGTTCATAACCCAGAGACTGCCCATGCTATGGAATAGACTTCCCATACATGTCAAACAGAGCACCTCACTGGCCCTCTTCAAGAGAAATATTGATGAGTGGATGGGCAATAGAAAATTCACCTGGGGGATCACCCCAGTGGCTCTGCTTGACAGTGGCTTGAGGAACTAAGGCCAGGTGGCACAATGCCAGGGTAATCCTATGGGGTAGGCTTGTAAAGGCTCCAGGGCCATTAGCCTAGTACACACCTATGAACCTATGAGACAGTACTTAATTATGTATTCTTGCACATATACTTTGCATGAATGCATTTATTGACCAAGTTAGTCCTCCTACACATTGCTTATTTCTTAGGTGTTATTTATCCAGGACACTGTGAAATTTCCCTTCCTTGTTTTAATAGCAGGCCTTTACATTCATGTAATCTACCACAGACTCGGGCATATGAGTCATGTAATCTACCACAGACTCGGGCATATGAGACCTCAGTTTCATGTCTCATTTGAAGGACATCAGTCCAGGAGTGTTAGTACTGGAACATACATCCAAGCAGCAGGTCTGGGGTAAGAATCCCCAGCTTTTTGATCTTCTTGGCACCCGATATGGCTGTACATCGTATGATATCTACTGAGGTCTTCCATATGATTTAATTTCTGACCTCAACCTCTTCAAATGTAGATGGTGTTTGCTGTGCAAAAAAAAACTTAATTATTCAATGGTTTTCAGCAACTGTCAGTACTAAGCCATTAATTTTGTAGACTTCTATGGGTAGCAGGTGCACAGAAATATCTCCCAATATAGGAATCCTTCAGGGTAACCATTTGAAATGTCAGGACCCAATAGGGCAAGTCCTGAAACATGGTGACTGAATCACTGAAAGATCAGACTTGTATATACCAAGTCTGAGATGCCATTTTTCAGAATATCCCCTTTTCTCTGAGGTATGACAAACTCGAAGTTGGTTTGGGATGTGGGGAGATTCGCTCACTCCGGGTTTTTTGTCTTTCCCCAGCTTGTTGACACTCAGCATTTTGATGGCTGACATTTCAATGGGGAGCCCAATTTCAATGGCACCATTTTTGTACAGCTATGTCCATTTAAACAAAACCAGATAATGAGGAAACTTCTCTGTGTGGAAGATCTAAGATTACATAGAGTTCAGGCACCTAATTAAAACCTTACTGTGAATATCTGAACGAATAACAGGTGGTAGAAATACTTTCTTTAAAAACTTTCCAAAGTATAAATCCACTAATGAAAGTAGGGAAGCACAAGCTGGTTCAGGTCAAATCTTCTCTAAAGGTCACCGGAGCTATAATAAGGGTTTCTTCCCTATATGCTGCAGAACTGTCTTCACATTAACATCTCACTTAAGTTTTATGACACTTGCCCATATGGTATGAAAATAGGCTATTGCCAAATTATGTCCAAGCTTAAATAACTAAAAGTACCAATTTGTCTCATTTAATTAGGATTATCTTTGCCTGAATTTGTTGATGGCTTTAAACATTAAAAGACAGCTTTAAGTAAAACTGTTACATCTAAATAAGATTGTATACCTACAATGCTTACACAAATGTACAGTAAGAAAAAATAGCAAAACTAATTGGATAATGTTCATCTCTAGTAAACTGGCTGACAAATACTGCAGATGTGAAACTCATCCCTTCTTTGAAGTACCTCTTAATGGGAATAAGATAAAGTTAGAAAAAATAAGGTACAAAGGCTAAAACCAAACTTTTCTCAAATAAAAAAAAAGAAATATGAATTAATGCAAAATTCCTTACTGTAGTTATGGAAACAGAATTGGAGAAACATTTCCAGCAAGATTGGTGGGCTCATTTTAGCACTTGCATGAGGGGGCAAGGAATTACAGAAAATCAGTGAGGAATATAAAGGAAAAATTACAAATGGAATTAATTTACTAAGGAACTGATACATCCTCTACATAGAAAATATGATATTCAGATACCAGAAAAAGTTGCAAACAAGCATGTTTTAGTTTTAATCCTATAGTATGAAGTTTGTTAAGAGAACAGATTTAGTTAACATGGTATATAGAAATGTCCTGGTACTTTGGCCATTTCTGTCACATTAGGGCTTAAATCTGCCCATCTACAAACACACATTTCAGGCTTAATAGTAACACACACACACACACACACACACACACACACACACACACACACACGCACGCACACACAAACACAAACACAAACACACACACACACACACACACACACACACACGCACACATGCTTTTTTTCTTGTATCTTGTAAAGCAGTCTAAAACCATTCTGGAAGCACATTTGATTTTATTTTTGTTATAGATAACACTAGCTAAATCTGTTCTCTCTATTTTGAGAAACATTATTTCACAGGTTTAAAAGTGAAATACCCATTTGGGATGTCTGATGTAAGTAGAAGGACCATAACTGTGAAGCTTGTGATTCGTAAACTACGAAAGCAAATGTACAGGAATATATGCCTACTCCAAGGTTGTGCTATCTTGCGGTATTTTCCCTCTACTCTTGGTACAATGACTTCAGAGCTAGTATATATGGACTATGGAGGTACAGCCACCCATATCTGAGAGTCCCAAAGGTTTATAGGTTTATAGGTGTTTACTAGGTTAATGACCACAAGAGCCTTTTTAAGCCTAATGCATCCCAAATCTCTGACAAGTTCTAATACCCTTGATAAGCATGGGCCTGGGAGATGAACCATTTACAGGTTACCTGTTTGCATCAGAGACATAGGTCCAAGACAGGGATGAATTTCTGGTTTCCCATCCAATTGTCCAAGTTGCACTTGAATTGGATTAGGGAGAAACTCTGCTTCACGTGGATGGGGAGCCTGTTCCATAGAAGTGGTAGTTCCTGGGATACATAGCTATCTCCCCAGCATGTCCTATTTATATCACAGACAACGTTTAAGTCTTTAGAATGAGTAATTCTGGTATTGTTTGTTTTGTGGAAATGCAGGAGGTACATCAGAGTGGGGCCTGACAATGCCCTGTATGAAGGCATAGATCTCCCCTCAAAAGCCTGAAGGAGACAGAATGCAGGGATAGGGCCTTGAGGCAGTCTGCATAGGACATATTACTTATGCCCTGTATTCTTTTAGTGAGGAACCTCTGTGGACATTCCAGTTGTTGGATATGCCTGGTTAGGTAGATACCAAAGGGGGCATTGTACTCAATGATAGGTCTAATGAATGCCGAATACAGTGGAACAATGACTTCCTTGGACTTAGATGCCATACCTTTGTTTATATGTTGCGCAACATAGAATGATTTCCTCACTGCTATAGACACATGATGATCAAAGGCTAGAGTACTATCTATCTGTGTCCCTAAGTCCCTGACTACTGGGTCAACTCTAAGTGGTGTGTTGTCAATGTGATATTACCAGGGATGGATGACTTCCCAAAGGATACTATTATGCATTTCTTGTCATTTAGTTTTAGTCCATGACTCTGACACCAGTTGTTTGTTTGTGTCAGTCCTTCCTGGAGAACATTTGTGTCAATGTGAGATTCAGTGACAGCTCCTAATTTGCAGTCATCTGACCTTGACTTCTGAGAAGTGAATGCCAAAAAGGAGCAGTCCAAGGACTGATCCCTGAGGGGTTCCACTTGTGACTGGCCTCTTTGTAGAGGTGGACTCCCCAATTCTAACTTCCTGGGTCCTGTCCATGAGCCAGTTGGCTATCCACCGAGTGACATACGGGTTTGTACCTAACCTACTGAGTTTGTCAACAATGCACGAGTGAGGTATTGTGTCAAATTCCTTGACCAGGTCAAGGTAGGCAGTGTGAACAATTTTTCCCTCATCCATTGCTTTGGTGACCTTCTCAAAGAAGTCCACCAGGGTGAGTAGGCATGATCTGCCCTTGACAAAACCAAACTGGGTTGGGACCAGTGTCTGGATGTTTACTATATATCTATTGATCATCTCCATGATAATTCTTTCCATGGCTTTACATATACGACTAGTGAGACTTATGGGTCTGTAGTTTCCAAGGTCTGTAGATGACCCTCCTTTGTACAGAGGGATGACTGTTGCCTTTCTCCATTCATGAGGCATGAAGCCAGTTTGGAGGCTACAGTTAAATAGCAATTCCAGAGGCCCTGATAGGTCATGTTTCATGCTATTTAGAAGGCATCCTGGGATACTGTTTGGGCCCATTGATGCAGTGTTCTTGGTCTTAGAGAGATCATTAAGGACCTGTTCCCTAGTGATAGTAGGGGGAGTTATATTTGATGATATTTCCTGAGGGAAGTTTGGGGGGGGGGTAAAGTTGGAACTGAATGTATCAGCCAGGAGGTTTGCTATATCTTCTGGCTCAGTATAGGAGGCTCCATTTACAATGAAGTAGTCCCCACCCCAGTTAGATGCAATAGTTGTGTTACTGGAATTTTCAGACAACACTCACTCTTTAAAGACTATATATCAACTTGTTACTGACTAAAAATGAAAAAAAGAAGAGTTTCACTCTGACTTTGGCACATGTTTCTCCTAGCAACCTAGGCTATGCAGGTCTGCTGTCTTGAAGGTAGAGGATGCACTCCTCTTTGTCTGTTATATAGAGATGGACCTTGTCAACACCAGCTTGCAACAAGATGTGCACTGATACAGCTGCCCTTTGACCTTCCAAGACTTGGGGTATAAGTTAGTGCATGGTAATTCACACAACCTAATGCTACTGTGTGTATAGTACAGTGCTTTTTTTTTTTTTGTCTTCTTGGTCATGGAGGCTACAATATTCATATAGAAGTAACAGACAAATAGAAAGTGGTGTCTGCTATCTGCTCACAGGTTATGGAGGAGGGTTACTATAAATTCCAACAGACCATAAGTTGTTCAAATAAATTAAATTTATTGTACTGAATTGATCAGCTCTGTTCAGTCAGAAATAATTAACTTGAAACTAAATGAATATATGTGAAGCTGTTAACCTTGTGCCATACAATATAAAAAAGCTGATCAAATAAACAAAATAATAAATTGATCAGAAAATACACAATACACTCCTGCTTCTGTTGTAACCTAATATTTCCCTGGCAAATCTGGGCTTTCACATGGTTTCAAAAGTGTTATTCATTCCTCATTTGATTACTTTTATTACTGCAGATAACTGCAGCTAAACCTTACTAGGAAACAGGCAGTTTAAACATGTATTATTGCAGAAAGTTTAATGTATTTTATAAAGTATGAGAAGTTATAAATTATTCTTACAAGACAACCTGATCATTTGCAGAGACATGATATCCAGCATTATGAGTTCTCAGCCATAGAGACGGCAAACAACTGGTGCCATACTTTTAATCAGAGAAGCCTTTTATTTAGCACTTCAGAGAAGACTAGTAAAGAAGATGAAAGGGTGAGATTAGGCCAAGAGATGGTAAAATGAGTGAAAATATAACTTGATGGTAAGACATGTAGGGTAGAGGGTGCTTGCATAAAAACAGGAGCATGCATTTGGGCACTTTAGGCCTTACCCATAGGACTTGTGTTATTCAAAATATAGGATATTGTTATTGCACAAAACACAGCAGGCAGGTGAAATAACTATATGGATTAGGTTCATAGGTAGGTACTAGGCTATCGGCCCTGGGGCCTATACAAGCCCAGCCAAAAAGGTACCCTGGCTTTTGCCACCCAAGAAAATTATTTTCCTGTGCCACTGTTGAGCAGAGATACAGAGGTGATTCCAGGGGTGAATTTCCTATTTCCCATCCAATCATCAAGATTTTTCTTGAAGAGTGCTAATGAGGAGCTTTGTTTGATATAGATAGGTAGTTTATTCCAGAGTATGGGAAGTCTCTGGGACAGAAATCTATCCCTCCGGCATGTTCTGTTTATTGTGGTGACAAGGTTTAGGTCCCTAGAGCATGTAGCTCGGAAGGATTGGGATTTCTTTAAGTGGAGCATGTCCAACAGCTCTGGGTTTGATATAGCTTTGTATGTTAGGCAGAGATCATCTCTGAGTAGGCGATATGCGACGGAGTAAAGCTGGAGTTATTTGAGACGGTCTACGTAGGGCATCTGTTTGAGGCCGGTAATCCTCTTTGTGAGGTATTTCTGTGGCCTTTCCAGTTGTTGTAGATGTCTTGTGAGGTACATACCAAAAAGGGCGTTGTACTCTATAATGGGTCTAATGAGTGGTGAGTAGAGGGGAACAATGACCTCTTTTTTTCTGGATGAGAAACCTTTTGTAATGAGGTGTGCCACGTAGAAGTATTTCCTGACTACTGTGGCGATGTGATTATCAAAGGAGAGACTACTGTCCACCTGTGTCCCAAGGTCTCTTATCACACTTTTGGTGTTAAGTATACTAATGCCTATGTTGTAGTTCATGGGTACAGAGTTTTTACCAAAGGGGATGACAATGCACTTTTTGGCATTGAGCTTGAGGCCATGGCTTTGACACCAGGCATCTGTCTCAGTGAGGCCCTTTTGTAGGATGTTCACATCGTTAGGAGTTTTGATTATGGCTCCTAGTTTGCAGTCATCTGTGAACTTCGTTAGCCAAAGACCTTCTAGCCTGTACTTCAGAAAAATAGATACCAAACAGGAGAGGACCCAGGACTGAACCCTGTGGTACTCCACTTGTCACTGGTCTGAAGTCGGATTTGGAGTCTACTACTTTCACAGTGTGGGTTCTGTCAGTGAGCCAGTTGGCAACCCATCTTGTGACATAGGGATTTATACCTAGTTTAGTGAGTTTATCTATAATTCCAGAGTGGAGGATAGTGTTGAAAGCCTTGGCAAGATCTAGATAGGCTGTGTGAACCACCTTACCCTTGTCTACGGCTTTGGTGACTGCTTCAAAGAAGTCTATCAGGTTTAGGAGACATGATCTGCCTTTTACAAACCTGAACTGGGTGGGGTCCAGAGTTTGGAGATTACCAATGTCTTTGTTTATAAGTTCCATGATGATCCGTTCCATGGTCTTGCAAACCAGGCTCGTCAGGCTAATGGGGCAGTAATTCCCAGGGTCTGTGGTGGCTCCCCCCTTGTGGAGTGGGATAACCGTTGCTGTGCACCATTCAGCAGGCACAAAGCCTGAGGTGAGGCTATGATTGAACATGGTACTTAGGTGGAGTGCCAGTTCGTTCTGTAGTTCATGTAGAACACAGCCTGGGATGACTCAAAAATGAAATTATTTATTTATTTACATTTGTTTACCAGGAAAGTCCGACTGGGCCTGAAGCAATGTTATTGTTCATTTTTATATTCGGATTTAAGTGGATGGGTTGGAGGAGAAAATGTGGCCATGTCGGATCTGATATGGATCTGGGGACCCACAGGTTGAACAGCAAATAAAGTAAACTACTTTAGATCTATTATTTAATATGTACACACTACTAACTTTATTTTTTCTCACAGCGATCTTCACTGAAATGCTTGTGTTTTTCTATTAATTCTTTTATCCTTTCAGCATCTGTATGTTCTATATGGTCTTCCTTGTGGTTCCTGGCATTTCCCAATAGCTCCATGTTGAAAACACTCTGACCCCAGTATTTTAAAACATACTTATTTTCATTGCTGTTCTCTTGTTTTATACACTAAATTATACAAAGCACATTGAGTGTCTTGTAGTCTGTTCTAACAGTTAGACAGGTTTAGCACAGACACAGAAAAAAACAACAACTCAGCAAGGTCGATGTTAGAATAAAGGAAGAAGCATGAATGTCACAGCAACAATTGATAGTGTGTTTCCACTTCTCATATAATGCTTTGTCTCCTAAGCTTTAAGATTCCCAGCTTCGATAGGAATATGCAGCCTTTAACTAAATTTGCCTACAGCCACATGAATCAACACCACATCAACTCAGATATCAGTTCAAAAAAGGAGTCGCAAGTTTTACCCACCTAAAATTTAACCCTACCAAACCATCCCCATGCAATTCCAGTTTTTAATGTATCATAGTACCGGATTAAACCACAGCAGCCAGACTGCAAAATAATGATATAAAAATAGTACTCTGTACCTGTGGCATGCAACTCCATATAGTAATCCTTTTTTGTAGTACTCAGTTAACAAACATTCGATATAATCAAAAAAAGAATGCGCAGTAGAGGAAATTACTTTGTCCGAAACTGTAATACACAATCTTAACCAATTGTATGTGACACCCATATTGAACCCTTCCATTTTTTTTTTTTTGCTAAATGGATCAAAATGAAACATACTGTCACCTGGGTCCTTCTCTCAGTGACAGTACAAGCAGTTGTGTGATGCATTATCCTTGTTAGAGTATTGCCGAGAATAAATCATCTTACACAAACACTTACATTGGTCAATACATTAATGCCCATTTTGCACAGCACAGAGTTTGGTGTAACTGAAACAAATAATCATAGAAGTATGTATGCTAGGGTTAGATGACAAAACAATGGCAAATGAGAAATCCAGCAATGCATAAATAAAAGCATTTAAAAAGGCCTTGGAACATGAGAGGACTGTCAAATAACCCTGACATTTAAATTATAACATAATATCCACATGGCTCAAGAATACTAAATATGAAAAAAACAACACTTTTTGTGACACTAAGATATCTGCTATTTTTACTTGCCAAAGAGCATAAGAAACCATATCCAAAATATCAAAACAAAATATTCTGTCATAACTATTATACAATGTTACAAACCAGATCTGCAAATGTAAAATAGTATAAAAAAAAACTTGCAGAACTTAGGATAAAGCTTCCATATTAATCAGTTACTTCTTCTTGTAACTGTTATGCAATTGCAGTGTATGCTGACTGACAGAGAGAACTTAGGGAAACTCAGAAATCATCTGTCAAATTAAAATGAGTTAATATTCTCTTGGTTATATAACTATGAAAATGGTTCATGCAGTATCATTCTTTTGACCATGTGAATCTACAATGAAAAAGCAAAGGGTACAGAATGATAAAAAGAGAAATTCAGAGAATGATGAAACTCCCTGTTGCCAATACTCAGAAAACAGTATTATCATATAGAAACACCCACAGATACCTGGATAACAAAATTATACTAATTTACACTATCTGCAAAAATCTAAACTGTTCAGGTAAAGACAAGAGGACATATCACTGAATAAGATTGGACACACAAACTGGCACATCCAAATTTAAGCAGGCAAAAGATAGGTGACTGATGGTCTATTATGGTTCACCAAGGATCAGAGAACAGCCAGGATTTTTAGAACTGTATAACAACTTCTAGAATATAGCTCCCTTACTCACCCATCCCAAAAAATTCAAGTTTCTAGACAGCATAATTTTCTAATACTGAAAAAGTTTGATTAAGGAAAAACAATTCTGGGGAAAAGGTTATTTACCAAAATATGCAAACACAAACAATGGAATATATGCCAGGTCTTATTTTAAATTAGTTTCTAGCATATTTAATTGCACCAAGTAATTAACTCATTTTAAAAGCTGTACACGGTGACATTCATGGTGCATGCCTGGCTATACTCTTGCTGCCTATCCTCTCTTTTTACATCCTGTATTCTGTAATCCCCCCTGACTTTTTTTTTCAAAATGTGTTGTATTGCTCTGCAGTGTCTTTTCTTCTTTTTTAGGGTAAACAGTCTCAGACTTTCTAGTATTGACTATTATAATGTTCTTTGTATTCCTTTTGATTCTCTACTAGGCTTTTCATCTACTCTCTCTAACATCTCTGGTTCTTCTTCTTTACGTAGACCAAAAACTTAAATAAAGCATTCCATCTGAGTTACATTTATAGCACATATATGTCCCCAGACTCTATGACACTGGAGATGCAACCCACCATATTGTTGTGACTGGCTACAGCCTTTTGTCTGTGTTTGCTCCTGAGTGTTATTTCTCTTTTGTGGCTTCAAGTTATAACATAGTTTGTATAGTAGTCCTAGACTGATTTTTTCCAAGTATGACACCCTTTCTTTTTTAGAACTGAAGCTCAACTCCTAAGGATCTTCAAATGATAATGGCTTTCTTAGGACTCTCTCAGGACCAACTCCTGTACTTCCTAATACTAATTAATAATAATTTATGATATCCACCAGACAAGTCTGCATAGTTGACTGGATGTTTGCAGTTTCTTGTTATTAGCAGATTTGGTCATTAATAGTTATGTGTTAAACATTATGACTGGTTGTTTACATTTCTTTTTATAGCATATTTGTTACTTTTACTAGTTATTTTTAAACATTGCTTTGGCAGACATGCACACCTGCAAGGGCTTCCCACCCCCACCCCAGTCAACTGTAGCTTGGTCTCTTGCCACAAAGTGGCACAACTAACAATATACTTGTTGTATCTTGTCTCAACTAAGTCTGCCTCCCCATTAGAATTCATGTAAAGTAAGGCTAGCACCATTTACTTGGTGCATTTTTCCCCAGATAGATTTGCCTTCCTTTATTTTATTTACACACCAAGGCCATAAAAGTAATATGTCTGCAACTGTCTCCTTACACTCCTATCTTTCTGCCTCTACCTCTTCCTTGCTTTCACTTACCTTATAGCTCCAAAGCTTCTACTTCTCATACTGATTCTTTCTCTTTGCACTCTTCTGTGAGGGGGCCAGCCTGCTCCGTTCACCCTTACTATGCTCGGCTCACTCTGCTCCTCTACCCTACCCCCATTCCCACCCACCCCTGCATCACCTAGCCTTATACCAATGCTAACCACTCCCCCAACTTCTCCCAATCAAGAATCAGCCTCCATCTGCCAGTCACACCTCCGTTAACCAATCACACTATTTGCAACACTCCTCCCACAACTTAATTGCAACAGTCCTTAATCACGCTACTCCCACCACACTACACCAACACCCGTTTTCCCGATATCTTCATCACACTATCCAGGTAACCTACATTTTAAAAAGATTACACACCATGTTCTTTTGGGTCTATATTAGAACATCAAAAGTTTAATGGTCCGAATCACTAAAGGTCGACCTTTAATGATCGAACCATTAAAATTTTGAATGCTCAGAAAAAAATAAATTTAAAAAAAAAAAAAAAGAAAATCTGAAGGGTGTAGGTGGGGGGGGGCCTGCACCCCCACCCCCCACTACTTAAATATATCAACTCCGAGACCACACTACATTGAAGTAAATGGAAATCTCTCCTTATGGAGATTTCCATTTACCCATTAAACTTTCTGCACTTTTGCTATTCTCGTGTCGACAATGTCGGATTCGACATTGTCGGTTTTCAAGAATATAATAGGTAACCACTCTTTCTCCTGCCCGCACTCTATACCCTACAGCTATCTGCATACTATCTAACATCCTACAGTCACCTACGGATACAACATGTCCATAATCCTACACTATATTATACTAATACCATCCACTCCTCCCTCTACTTCCTTGCCATCTCCTCCCAACTTTACAATCGCACACCTGTTGCATTCTTCCACTTCAACATGTAGTTGTCAGTAATACTACTAACAACTTCATCAAACACCTTCACATACTCTCCAAATTGTCACCCAAACATGCATATATATTATCACACATTCTCCGTAGTGGTGATATACACCCCAATCCTGGGCCACATACTGCACAACATACCATCATGGCTACCATTCCACCCCTTCCTCACATTAAAACTACAGACCTTCTCATTCTTAACAGGAACCTCAGAAGCCTAATTAACAAGATCACAGACTTTCATGCAGTCATTTCACAATACTCACCAGACATTCTTACAGCAACAGAAACTTGGCTAAAACCCCATATAAGAGACCCAGACATACTCCTACAAGGTTATAGTGTACACAGGTTAGACAGGATCAGGAGGAAGGGTGATGGAGTTGCAATCTTCTACAAAGATAACCTAAGTAGACTACCTACTCATCAAATACCCTTATGATAACAACTTTGAAGTTCTAGTAACACGGCTCAGAATCAACCCAAAGAAAAATATTGCCATAACAGCAACTTACATACCTCCCAATAATACTCCCACTACCATTGAGGAACTCATAGCCTGGAAAGCCTCAACCTACACCCAAGAAACCATTATTACAGGTGACTTCAACTTAGACTGGAACATCTGCACTGGTGATAACCCTTCTACGTTCATACATCTACATGGTTTCTCCCAAACAATCCAGTTTCCCACACAAATAGATAAACATAGCAAAAGGGAATCTATCTTAGACTGGTCACTTATCAGCAGTACCACCCACAACTCTCTCTCCTGATGCCTTCCAAGTAATTTAAGTGACCATAGACCTACCTAGTTAATCCGTCATCAGCTCAACTCACCCAGAACCATAGTTTACAAAGTCGTAAGAAATACCAAAAACTTCTCGAACAAAGCATTCATAAACATGCTCAATAAATGCAATTGGACACCACTCCATCATCTCTAACTTGACCAGGCCATAACATAATTCAATGACACATTTCTAGCTATTCTAACTATATCTATATCTATATCTATATCTAGCTTAGCATCAACTCGTACATGTTGTCTTAAAAATAAGAGATTGCCCTGGATATCAAAAGAAACCATTAAACTTCAGAAACTAAGGGACAAAACCTGGTAGCAATACCAAAAAAATAAAAGACAATAAAACTCTGCTAGCATACCGGCAGCTCGGCAATCAAACAAAAAAAACCTCACACTAGACAAAAACATATTATATGACTATGCAAAACAAATATGAAAACAATCCCAAAAAGTTCTGGCAAGCAATTAACTCGCTCCTCCACCCAGATAAAGCTACAACCCCAGAACCAACAATCTATAAGCAAAGCATGAGTATTGCCTCACAAATCAACACCTACTTTATAAACACCATTGTCTCCTTAGTTACAGAGAAAAATTCCACCTCTCTGCCTCTTCCACCTAATGTGGAAACTAACAACAACATTTTTGATCTCAAACCTGTCCCAACTAACACCATAAGAAGAATGCTGAAAAAATAAACAATTCTACCTTAGCAGCTGACCAACTCTCCAATGAGTACCTCAAACTGTCAGCTGATGCCATAGCTCTGCCTATCTCCATTCTGGTAAATGGGTCTATAGCAGAACAATATGTTCCAAAATTATGGAAAATTTCCTATATCACCCCTCTGCATAAAGGAGGAACATCAACAGAATTAAACAATTAGAGATCCATAGCCATCCTTTCCCCCGTGTCAAAATTCTGGAAAAATGTATCCACACTCAATCACTACAATACCTGTTATCCTACAACCTTCTCTCTCCCTCCCAACATGGTTTCAGAACAAAACATAGCACCGCCACAGCCCTAATTAATTTTTCTAACACCATCACCCAACTGAGAAATTCAAACCACAAGTAGCATCAATCTTCTTAGACATGTCAAAAGCATTCAACACTGTCTCCCATCACAAACTCCTTAGTATTCTTGCCTCACTAAATCTATCAAAGACTCCCCTCTCCTAGTTCCTAAGCTATCTTTCTGACAGACAACAAGCAGTACAATGGAAATCCGAACTCTCACCACTTCTGCCTGTCTCAGTCGGAGTCCCCCAAGGGTCCATACTAGGACCGCTTCTTTTCACCATCTTCTCTAATGATCTAGCCTCATCCACACACACACAAAAGTAGTTCAGTATGCGGATGATTCAACTTTAATCTGCTCAACAGATACCTTACCAGACCTCCAAACAGTAGCCTGACAAGCTTTTAATGATATAGAAACATATCTAAGTAAACCACAACTAATCCACAACCCCAAAAGGACACAGTTAATGCTATTTACCAGTAGCAAACAATCACCGCCCACCCCTCCTTTCACTATTCTCTCAGCAAACAACACAGTCATCCAACCAGTTGAGCACACAAAACACTTTGGAGTGACAATTGACAACAAACTCATACTTGACCAACACCTAACCACCACAATTAAGAAAGTTCACATCAAACTTGGCTCACTGTACAGAAGCAAGCCATTCCTCACTGACAATACCAGACTAGCCATATTCAGAACCTTCCTCCTCTCTACACATATATGCTTTCCCCCTCTTTACCAACTTAAAAAATCAGACGTGACCAAATTAGATACTTGCTACAACAAAATAGCCCATTTCACAGCCAGTCTTCCCCACCAAACCCACCATTGTATTGCTCTACATAAATTAAATTGGCTCGAGCTACCTAAACTTCTTCATCTCTACCAACTTAAATCCACACACAATATCATCTTCCATCCTGACAGTTGCCCATCCTTCGAGGAACTTATTGTTCCCTACTCATTCCCATGAACTCTAAGATCTGCAGGCAGTAACTTTCTCACAGTAAACAAAGCTAACAATGCTCATGGTGAAACCCTATTCTCAAATCAAATAGCCAAATTATGTAAGTCTCTACCCCACACCCTCCAAAACACACCTGAATATACCAGTTTTAAGCAATTACTATTTGAACATCTATCCAAGAACCGGCATTGCTCCTGCACCAGACCTGACTGATAAGATATCGATAACTCTTTCAACACACTGTCCACTCCTTATCTAATTTTCTCCCTCTCCTCAGTGTTTATTACTACTCAAAAATAAATATATATAAAGGAAACCTCATTTGGTCATAAAAACAAGTTATGTACTTACCATAACGTTCCATCTGAGTAGTTCTACTTCATTTGTCTTCAACCTGTGGGTCCTCGGAGCCATATCGGATCTGACACAGCCGCATTTTCCAGCTACAGCTCTGAGCTCCATGCTCCTCCCCTACCCATAATGCTCCTGTCTCCCTTCTCCCTTCAGATCAAGTTTGCTGCCTAACAGGTAACAAATACCAGACCAAATAATACCTTATCCTCCAACAAAAAAAAATCACAAAAGAAATTTAGCCCTGACATAACCAAAGATCCCAGCAATAATTGTCCAATACAAAGGACGTATCATATTCCAAAGGATAAGGTTAGGGGGAAGGAGGGGGGAACAATTGAAGACAAATGAAGTAGAACTACTCAGATGGAATGTTATGGTGAGTACATAACTTCTTTATCTGAAGTAGTTTACTTCATTTGCTCTTCAACCTGTGGGACAGAGTCCCCAGCTACCTAACTCTTGGAAGGCCCTCACGGAAGGAAATTCCGGAGCACTGCAGAATCAAAGGATGCTCTACTCCTAGAGACGAAATCTAGTTTATAAAGAGAAATAAAAGTGTGAGATGATGCCCAAGTACCAGCTGAACAAATCTCATCCAAAGAGACTCTAGACCAAAAGGCTGCTGACGTAGCCATAGATCAGGTTGAATGAGCCTTCACTCTTCCTGGAAGAGACAAACCTCTATCTGAGTAAGCCCGACCAATGCATTGAGAAATCCAGCAAGCAATAGTCACTTTTAAGACAGTTTTGCCTAGGAAGGGCTTGGCATAGGACACAAAAAGCTGATCAGACTTGTGGAAAGGTTTAGTCCTGTGAAAATAAAGCCTCAACTGCCTGTGCACATCCAGTAAATGTAATTTGTATTCCCCTTTGTTCTGGTAGTTCGAAAAAATATTGGTAAATTAATAATCTGATTAATATTGGCCTCTGAGGCTACCTTGGGAAGAAAGGATGGGTTAGTGCGTAGTGACACTCTATCCTTGTGAAAGATCATGTAAGGGACTTTGATAGAAAGAGCTTGAAGCTCCAACACCCTTCTATCAGATGTGATGGCAACCAAGAAGGCAGTTTTTCAGGTCAAAAATTGTAGATCCACAGATGCTGCAGGCTCAAAAGGAAGATAAACCAATGCCTGCAACAACAAAGTGAGGTCCCACGAAGGAATGGGATCCTTAAATGGGGGTCTGAGAAGAGAAGCAGCTTTGAGAAAGGTTTTACAAAGTTTAGAAGAAGCCAACGAAGATATGTCCATCCCAACATGAAAATTAGAAATGGGGGCTAGTTGGACTTTCATCATTGAGGAACTAGCACCTTGATGAAAAATGCTAGCTAGAAAATCTAAATCCGCTGAAAGTGGTGCAGTGAAAGGGTCCAAAGACCTCTGAATGGCCCAAATAGAAAAACATTTCCATTTACTGAGATAAACTTTTATGGTGGATGATTTATGAGTCGCCACTATAATAGATTTAACAGGAGATGACAGGCCAGGAGTCCTAAGAATCATGGGAACAGGAACAGCCAAGCAGTGAGCTTCAGACTGTCCAGATCTGGATGAGGAGTCCCAGAGGGATCTGAAAGCAGATGTGGGACCAGACCCAAGGTCCATGGTGGAGCAACTAGGTGAGACCTGAGTAAGGGAAATCAAACCTGTCGAGGCCATAATAGGGCGATGAGGATCACAGTGCTCCCCAGCCTTCAGGCTTTCTGCAGAAACTTTGACATGAGGGGAAAAGGAGGAAATGCATAAAGGAGCCTGGTAGGCCAAGCATGAATCAGAGCATCTCTGGGGGCTTCCCCCGGAGGGGGGTACAGAGCAAAAAACGTGCTGCATTTTGTGTTGGAAGGAGATGTGAAGAGATTGCATCAAGGACAACCCCACTCTAGAAAGATCTGTTCTGCTACTGAAGGCTTCTGAGACCACTGGTAAGGCAACAGGATGCTGAGTCTGTCCGCTAAGATGTTGGACCATCCCAGGATGTGCATTGCCACCAGAAAATGGCCGGTGGAGATTGCCCATTCCCACACTCTCATGGCCTCTCGACATAAGGGATAAGATATGATCCCCCCTGTTTGTTGATATACCAGACCACTGAAATATTGTCCATCTGAATTGCAATTGTTCCCAGAGAAAGATGAGCATGGAGGGCCTGCAACGCAAGAATAATCACTCTCTTCTCTAGAACATTGATGTGGAAATAGGTCTCAGAAGGGGACCACATGCCTTGGACTGTCCTTCCTGAGCAATGCCCCCCCCCCCCAAGTAGGGAGGCATCCATGGTCACCGTGGTTTGGGGTAAAGGAGGTTGAAAAGGATGTCCCTTGACAAGATCCGGGGACTGAATCCACCAGCAAAGGGAGTCCCTGCATGATTTTGAAATTCTCACTGGAAAGGACAAGAGAGGTCTAACAGTGACCCCTGAACCATTAGAGTCCACTGCAGTATCCTCATGTGAAGCTGTGCCATGGGGAGAAGATTAAAAGTGGCCGCCATAGAACCTAAAGCTCTTAACACTGCTTTGGCTGTTGGTAAATGGGTCTGGAGAATGTGTAAGACATGTAGCCTCAAGCTGCATATCTTGTCTGAGGTGAGGAACACCTTTGATTGAATTGTGTCCAGCCGTGCCCCAATGAAATCTAAAATCTGAACCGGGTGAAGAGCAGACTTGTTCATATTGATAGCAATACCCAACTTGTTGGCTAACTGAAGGAAGGAATCCCTGGCTTGACATAGTAGATGCTCTGAGGGGGTGGTAAAGAGCCAATTGTCCAGATTTGGAAAAACCTGAATGCCCTGAAGCCTCAGGTGAGCCACTACTACTACCATTACCTTGGTAAACACCTGGGAGGCTGTGGTGAGACGGAAGGGGAGGGTTCAAAATTGGTAATGACTGGCTCCCAGCCAGAAGTGAAGGAACCTCCGGTAGCACCTGTGCATTTTGATGTGATAGTATGCATTCTGGAGGTCAATCGAACACATCCAGTCTCTGTACTGCAGATAAGGCAGAATAGATTGAATCATGACCATCCAGAATTTTGTCTTGGTTACTGACAGGTTCAATTGGGACAGATCCAATATTGTTTTTTTTTGGCACTAAAAAGAACCTGGAGTAAACCCCAGATCCAGACTGATCTGGGGGGACTGGTTGGATGACTTGTTTTCTCAGCAGTCAGTCTACCTGCACTGCTGCTTCCTTCCACTGCATGGGTGGAAGGAGGTAAATCCTTGAATGGAATGAAATATCCTCTGGATATGACCCGCAGCACACACTGATCCATAGTGATGGACTCCCATGCTAGTGGGTGGAGTGACAGACGACCACCGACTGCCTCCAGAGATGGACAGCCAGGGAACCCATCAGGGTTGCTGTCCTGGTTTATCCTAGAAAGATTCTCGACACCCGAAATTCCAAGGACCCTCTCTGCCTCTAGGGTGGTATCTATTGTATCCCCCTCAGTCCTTACTTAGGAAGGTGAGTCCTGAGCATCCTGGGAAAATGCTTGAGATGTATGGAACCACATCTTCTTCTGGCCTCGCTGGTTCCTGGAAAAGGACCTCTGAGGCAGTAAGAAGTGGACCCTGATGGCAGACAGTGTTTTCCTGTTCTTCTCGCTCTGGACCAAAGTCTCTCTGACTGTCTTCCCAATGAGGGAAGAACCACCATAAGGGGTGTTGGTAAAAGACACCTTGAAGGGCTCCGAGAACTGACATAAGTGGAGCCTGGTGTAGCGCCAGATGGCAACACCTGACTCTGCTGCCCATGCTGCTCCCTCCATGGCATGGGAGAGCAAATGCATGGATGTGCTGGCTGCAGATTTTAGGGTTGCCATTCATGCATCGAACTTCTTTCTGTCCTCTGCAGACATGGACCCTGGGGTCGATTCTGTGACTTCCTTGACCAGATCTCTCTGGAGTCAAATAACCTGTGCCATGTAGTTCAGTGCCTTCACACAGAAGGTCGCTGCAGCATAGACTCACTTCTCAAAATGATCCAGCGTCCTCAACTCTCGGTCAGATGGATGGACCATGGAACTCCCCTGGGTGAGTTCCTTCTTGCTGGCCGCTACCACCAGCATAGCATCTACAGAGGACACCTTGTGCCAGTGTAATTTGTCTGCACGAGAGCTTAAGACCTTGTCTGGGAGATTGGGTATTGGCTCTATGGTCTCCGGCTCCTTCTATGCCCTAGATGTTATTAAATCCACGAGTGGATCAGCAGGAGGGGACACCCAAGAGGTAGACAGGCCCAAGCCAAATGCCTCCAGAAACACGGACGCATCAGAGGTTAGTTTTGGGGTGGACCACCCCCCTCTTTGGAGGAGGATCTCCATGATGTCTCCTCGGGGAGTGATCTTGGAGAACCTTCCCTTTCATCCAGATCCGTGTCTTCTGTGAGGGACTCTGGAGGAGAGTCCAAGTGCCTCCTTTTGCATGTATGCTTGTGGGAGAGCTCCTCAGGAGGACTCTCTGAGGAGATCTCGCAAGCAGGTTGTTCCAAGGCTGGAACATCCTGGGGCATTACAGCTATGGCTGTCCCTGAGATGGCAAGATGGTCAGACCTGCACTCAAGACCAGGGGGGGTCTGGATGGACTCCGAAGATGAAATAGTCAGAGGCCTCGACCCTATGAGAACCCTCTTCACCACGTCAAATACAGAGGGGGAACGGACCTCCTGGGCTCAACTAGTGAAAGCCACTCCCTTCTGATCAGAACAGGGAGTCAGAGCCGAGCCTCTAGGAGCTGAGACGCTGAGGGGGATACTTCTCTCTGACAAGCTTGGAGCAGAGAGCAGCATTTAAACAGGAAAGCTGCAGCAGCAAGAAAATATCAAAACGGGTCAGGAATGTGTTATAAAGGAACTTGAGCAGGAGGGAATGCGTAAATATTTGGGAATAGATGAAGGATCAAAAATAAAATATAAACAAGCACAAATAAAGCTTGCAGAAAACAGCAATGCTACACTGAAGCACGACTTGTATCACCATTCAGTAAGATAAAATCACATTTGTTTTCAGATAGGTAAGCGCTTTCACCACAAAATGTCGCTTCATCAGACCATTTACAAATAAAAGTGCATAAACTGCCAAACATTTCCATTTATATATGACACCCCCCATTACATTCAAACATTTTTTATAGCAAATCATTTCATCATGAAACACCCCCTAGTTACTTGACATCATAGGTCATCAGTGTAAACAGATTAAAACAGCAACAAATTAACTATTTAGTTGCTTATACATAAATAAAATCCACATTATAATAGTCGAGATTTATCACATAATAAAATTGTATGCACACTCAACTTTAAAATATATACATGCATCTCATCCTTAGCAGCATATGTTATATTATGTCTCAATACTAATCAATAGAACCATAGCAGAATCCACTATCCCATCTATATGGAAAGTATCCCATGTCATACCCCTCCATAAAGGAGGCCTATCAACTGAACTATCTAATTATAGGCCCATAGCTATACTGTCACCATTGGCCAAAATTCAGAAATGTATGCACAAACAACTCCTTCACTACCTTATACCATGAACAAATTACTAGGATACACAACACGGTTTTACCATAGTACAACCACTGCACTTCTTTCTCCGATACTATCAATCAATCACTATCAAAAAAAAAAAAAAATATCAGCACTATTTTTCTTGACCTAAGAAGGCCTTCATATGGTGAACCACCAGCTACTACATCAAACATTAGAAAATCTCAACCTAGACAAATTAGCTCTAGATTGGTTTCATGGGTATCTCTGATAGGAAACAAGCTTACTTTGGCATTCCAAACTTTCCAACCTCCTACCTAATACCATAGGGTACCCCAAGGGATCCATATTGGGGCCTCTTCTGTTTACCATCTTCATAAATGACCTGTATACTGTGCTGATACTAACCTGACAACCCTATTCCAAAACCCAAGCATGCTTTAGGACAGTAGAAAACTGGCTATTAGGACGTAAACTGATCCTTAATCCAAACAAAACCAAACTACTCTTCCAACCCAATCAAAAGTCCACACCTATATCATTTGGCCCTCATCACATCTCTCCTATATGCCCTATATCCCCCCCTATACTTACTCTCAAAAAAAAACAACTAACAACAAGCTAACCGCTATATAAATCATTGCCCAGATTTACACGGAAATGCCCTATAGAACACACCATTGTTAGTTAAAACAGTCAGCAAACAATGTAGTGGGGGATTCTTTTTTTTAGCAATGCTGGCAAAATAAATAACTCTCTCTCCCTACTAGCCTTTACACACTTCCTCCTATCTGTTTTCAAAAAGATTAAATCAACATCTAATAATCCTCTCTCAATAGATAGAAACCCTAGTTTCAGCCCTCGCTCACAGTTCTTTCTCTCTCCTCTTAACTGAAATGGATAGTTCTGGATGAGTTATGTATCCTATAGAATGTTTAAGATCAATGAATTTGTTTTGTTTTTGTTTTGTACCATAGTTCTAGGCATTGTCTATTTTTACCTCGATCTACTATATCTATGCATTATATTATTGTCACTGTGGAGCTTTCCCCGGGCCTCCGCTGAAAATGGACATGTATCTAAAATAAAATAAATAAAATAAATAAATATATAAACCAACTAGCTATCTAGTTACTTTGTTATATACAGATCACCACACAGTAATAAATTTATATCATAGTGACATAACATTTGCCACTTGGTATAATTGATTGTATAGTCAAGCACTCGCTCGACTCCAGAACGCAAATCATTCAAATCAACACATCATTACTTATGCATTCATAAATCAAATCACATTACACACATCTGAATAAATCCCTCCAAATCAGTCCTTTGATGTAACTAGGTCCTTTCAAGTGAAAGATATAAAACCATCAAACATGATACAATATGATTGTTCAGCTTACAACCGTTATGTGCTGTAAAAAGTCAATCCCCCGGATTCACAAAACCTCCGTGTAAGACTTAATATGTCTTACTCGGAGGCTGCAGTTGAACGGTATGACATCAGCGTGCCATGAATATTCATGAGGGCACGCTGACTCATCCATAACTCTTACACGGACTGAGTATGCAAGTAGGGGGCGTGTCCGACTGCCGAGCAGTCTAAAAGTCCACGCCCCTGCAAGGTTTTAAAAAGCATAATGTCAACAGACAAGAGCGAGTCCGCTCAAATGTACTTGCACCCAACACCACACTCCCTCACACTGTAAACCCCCATCACAGTTATAAAACGTAAAATATTAATTTTATTTTTTTAAAATCCATGCTATAGCTGCCCGTATTTGCGCTTGTTTGCGCGGGTGTGCCCATTGCTTAACCACAGTTAGCAAGTGTGACATTGTAGAGCATATAACTACTTATGCAAATTAATCCAAATAGCAATAACGTGATGGTAGAGCGTATGCGCAAAGAGAAGGCATTCACGGTTCGAGTCCCACCACTCCTCTTCTTATTTATGTTTTAAATCAGTATTTGAAATAATACCTGACATATATGATTAAAATTTTATTAAAAGCAGTGACATGGCCAATGTATCAGTGAACAAAATATATATTTTTAAAGGCCCCAGATATATAATAGCCTGCTGTTAAGCAATGTTTTACACAGCTAAACACAGGTGCCCATAGTTTAATAGCGCTTTACCCATCTAAACAGAGGTGCCTATAGTGTAATAGCGCTTTACCCAGCGCAATGGAGTTGCCCAAAGTTTAAAAGTGCTTTACCCAGCGCAATATGTTTGCATGGACGTGCACGCCGCGCCAACCAGGGCACCGTAGGGCACCAGGGAGCAACGTAGAGCTAAGTTGCTTAAACACAGCCACACTCCCTAGCCTGTCTAGAAAGTATTAAAATAAAAGAATGAAGGTTCGAACCCAGGACCCTTTGCATCATAATCAAATTACAGAACAACTAAGCCATGACAACACAGGGGAAGCAGCCACTATTAACATTCATAAACTTAGGAATGGTAGTTTAACCATTACTAAGCAGGTCTGCAGTCAGCCAAGAATATTACAAAATGGCTAATCACAAAAAAGTGTGGGAAATGCGGCATATTTAAGCCCCATAGGCGGAATACTCGCCATAACTGATTGTAGCTCACATTTGCAGTCAGAATGGCAGGTGCAGGAGAGGGATCACGCTTCCGAGCGCAACGTTGGGGCATCGAGGAGTTCAAATACATGGTTTGGCTCCTTGTCCACCGTCACGAGACAAGACTCCTGCAGGGCCAGTTCCAAGGGATGGGGTAAGAGGCAGTGGCTTGGAACCGGTTAGCTCGTGACCTCACCAGTGACACAGGTGTTCCTCGGACTGGTGAGCAGGTCCATCACCACCATGCAGACCTGAAGAGACGAAAGCAGGACTGCCTGAACCAGTGAATACTGGAGGCTCGTGGGATGCAGAATGCCCCACAACTGAGTATGTAGCCATGGAATACAGTATGTAAGAATTTATAATGAAGTATGTATAATGGATAGGTATGTCTCAATATCCCTTCCTTTACTTTACAGCTGCAGGTGACCGTGCTGCGAATCGCAAGCCTATGCTGATAGGCTGCTAAGGCTGTGCCACCAGGCAGGTTAGTGATTATTCTGCATGTATTGCTATATAAAATATGGGAGGGAGCATGAAAGAAAGTGTTGTAGTCCAATAAAACAGCCATAGAATTGCCTGAATAAGTCCTCTGCATGTACTGTCAGATAAAAACGTCAGAGAGGCAGAAAAAGAGTGCAGTAACCCATTAAGAAAGGTAACATATGTCTGGAATAATATCCCTGCAGGCACTGTCTTATAACATAAGCGAGTGAGCCTGAAAACAGATTGTTCTAACCTATTAATAAAGGTATAATATGTCTTGAACATGTCTGCCATAAACATCGTTAAAACAAATAAAGGAGTGAGCCTGTGGAAAAGTGTGCAATGTCATTAATAAAGGTCTAAAACCCAGAGTGTGTCTGTGTCACAGAGTCTGAAATGTTGTTGTACCTTTGCATTATACAAACAGTACTGTTTGAAAATGTGCTGGCAACCCAGAGTTATGCAGTTCCATATAAAGTGGGTGATGGAAGTGCTAGTAGCTGTGAAACATATATACAGTCCACAATAGTCAGTTACTGGCTGGCATGAATAAGTAAACCTGGCACATGTGTAGCATGTAATTATTCACCAGAAATGTGAGTGTGTGTCAAGAAATGCAGGATTCTGTACAAATTGAAGTGAAAATGTCATGTGAAAACATCCCAGATATGTAGATAAAGAAATATAAATGGAAACAAGAAATATGTACCAGTAACATCTGCATCCTGGACAGTTAGTATGTCAGATATAGGTCAGGCATATATTGAACTAGCCAAACCCATGACACAACCTAATGTATGGTGGCAAGTGTAATAATACAGGTAGGGGATATACACTTGCAGTCACTGGGAATGTAGTGTAGACTAAAAGGTCATTATAAGATGTTAACAGAGGTTTTTTCTACACCCTACCGTATGTGCACAAACCATACAATTCCACACCTCAATGGGTATGTGTAATCTTAAATATTTGTTGGGACATATGTCCTATTGTTTTATAAATATTTGCATTGATGTTGATGCATGTGCCCTGTTCAAACACCACGTTCATGGTGGCCTGTTGCTACCAAACATCCCTGCATGCTGTTGGAATATCCACTGTCGTTCAATATATGCATGTGTTATGCTTGCTGTTCAACTGTTGGAACCTTGTTGTGCTGGGTTAATAAGAATATTACTGAATGCTGTTACAACTAATCTGGAATGCTGTTGTTTATGTTGTAATTAAACACACCTAATCACAGAATGTATGGGAAGGCCGGTCCCTCCTCAGTTGGTGAGTGCACCTGGCACCAGCAGCTCTGGTGCCCAGCCCAGGCTCCCCTCCTCCATTAGTCCTGTGCCACCTTCAGGTGGAAGCACTGCAGGGGATGGGGCTCATCCCCCCCATGCAAGCGTGGGTGGAGAAGGACCACCTGTCACCCTTCGAAGGGTCTGGGCTGTGGTGCGTAGGGAGATCCAGCATTCAGTCGCTGATCCCCTACGCCAGCTTGAGGCGAGAGTGGCGCGTCTCTCGGGTGAGCCTGCCCATCCTACTCAGCCCCCAGCACAGCCACCCTCAGGGCTGTGAAGGTGCAGTGGTGACTGCCCATGGGTGGGGATCTCAGTTCCACTGTTACCATCTGTGGGCTCATGGGTTTGCCATTTCCAAACAACCTTCCCTGTCAATTGTATTCACCCACCCCATGTGTCAAACTCCTCTGCTGTATGCGTCTTGTTTGTCTTGTCTGTTTACCTCCCCAACCTACCTCCCCAAATATACCTACATCCTCTACCTCACATTCCACTCTCACCTGAAAAAAAAAATTAAAAAAAAGGGCAATCTGTTCCCACAAAAAAAATGACGCCCCATACACAGCTGCCCAATTCGCACACATGTCCACTGGACATGTAAACTGATAATTCTAATTGGCAGTACAACATATTTTGTTGTCCTCACCCCTCTCTCAGGGGTGGACGGTTTCATATTTCACACCAAATTTCAAACATATGCACAGCTGTTGCTGGTAAAGAAATGGGCGGCTATGAACCTTCCCTACACCCATCCTGCACATCCCGAGCTGGTTTCCCTATTGTCTTTCCCTCTTTGTGCCCCCTTTTTCACAACTTTCCTATCTCCCCATTTTCTTTTCTTTAAAAGAAATTAGCGCGGGGGTTAGCGGGAGTAAGCACTTTTAAGCAGTAGTTAGCAGGGGTGCACAGGTGTGGGCTTGTGTGTGCTTATCTAAGGATTGCTAAGCATCGCGCAAACCCACTTACAACTGCTTAAAAGTGCATTAGTCACTCTGTATGACAAGGCCCTTGCACTGCTCAGCAGCAAAATAAAATACCCTTATCAGTCTTGAACTCAGGACCTTGGACTCACCAGTCTGCATGAAGTACCACTACACCACAGCAGATATACAATCACTTAGTGCTGAAAGCAATATATCATGCATTACCATGAGTGAATGTAAAGAGAAAATAGGAATGCCATAACACAAATCTTGTTCTGTGGGCCTTAACCAGCAGGTGTTGTTGAATTGCATGACATGACTGTGAAAAGAGAATCAGCCATGCTAGTAGGGAATAAGGTTACAGTAGCAGCTTACAAATCCCACACAGTATCAGAGCAGGATAAACACTGGCATATTTGCATAGGTCACAGGCCAGACCTCCCAACAGTGACTGCTCTACAGTGATGACCCTGATTTGTAAACAGATGTTAGCTGTGCCCCTCTGACTCCTTGTGAAATGTACTAACAGCAGGCAGAAAGGTGTTGAATCTCACTTAATGACAAATGTCAATAAGTAAGAGTAGACACCACTTGCATGTCAGAAAAGGTGTAGTAATAGATATGCTCTGAATCCCCCAAAGTCTGAACTGCAAAATGTCTGAACTATATGACAGGTGCATCCCAGTTATATGTACCTTTCCCTGAGGCTGTTCAAATATATACGTGAGAGTATCTGAGGCCTGGAAGAGTCAGAAACACACAGGCATATCAGCTTATCTGCTGTTACACACTCTGCAAATAGCTGTAGAATGAATCCCACAAGCATGCCCTTATGTAGAAGTACAACACAGAAATATCAAAGGATGTAGCCATGTACTGCTAGCAACCACCTGTGACAATGCCATTGTTCAGGTGCTGAAAAGACTGCTGTGGTGCACAGTCAAAGAATACTAGGCTGACCTCTGTCTACCATCTGGATATGTCCACAGGTGGGAGCTACTCAGACAGACTACAAGCCTTCACAGACTTACAGGTACACAGCAACTCTGCATGTTTGGTAAGGTAAACATCACATGATAATAAATAATGCACGCTGCAGTTCTGCACCCCTATCCAAAGGTACTATATACCCGTGTAGTCAGGCACAACCAAGGGTGTAGGTAGGCATACACAGTACAGAAATATGTCCAGTTGTCCTGAGCAGACTGTGCTAATGTCAAATCAAACAAACCACAAACTGTTCAGAAGTGAGTAATGTACTAATGACAGTATAGCAGTTCACAAACAGTGCATGTGCCTGATATTCATAACTGGTAGTACAACATACTTAGTTGTCCTCGCCCCTCTCTCAGGGGTGGAAGGTTTCAAATATCGCACCTAATGTATTGCATATGCACAGCTGTTGCTGGTAAATAAATGGGCAACTATGGACCTTCTCCACACCCATCGTGTACATCCCAAGCTGGTTTCCCTACTGTCTTCCCCTCTTTGTGCACCCTTTATCACCACATTCCTATCTCCTCATTTACTCTTCTGTCAAATAAATGAGCGCGGGGGTTAGCAGAAGTGAGCACTTGTAAACAGTAGTAAGCATGTTTGCACCAGTGTGCGCATGTGTGCACTTAGCTTAGCATTGCTAAGATATGATAAGCTACGCCAAGCTTAGCTTAGTATTGCTAACATAAAATAAGCTAAGCTAAGCTTAGCTTAGCATCGCTAAGTGTTGTGCCAACCCGCGAAAACCCACTTACAACTACTTAAAAGTGCCTTATTCACTCTGTATGACAAGGCCCTTGTACTGCTCAGCAGCAAAATAAAATACCCTTGTCAATCTCAAACCCCACACCTTGGACTCACCAGTCTGCATGATGTACCACTAAGCCACAGCAGATATACAAAAACTTGGTGCTGAAGAAGTATAACATGCATTACAAGGAGTGAATGTAAAGGGAAAATAGGAAATCCATAGGAATACATTGCAATAAAGAAATATGATATGCATTATAAGGAGTGAATGTAAAGGGAAAATAGGAAAGCCATAGGAATACATTGCAACAAAGAAATATAACATGCATTCAAGGAGTGAATGTAAAGGGGAAATAGGAAAGCCATAGGAATACATTGCAATAAAGAAATATAACATGCATTACAAGGAGTGAATGTAAGGGGAAAATAGGAAAGCCATAGGAATACATTGCAATAAAGAAATATGACATGCATTACAAGGAGTGAATGTAAAGGGAAAATAGGAAAGCCATAGGAATACATTGCAATAAAGAAATATAACATGCATTACAAGGAGTGAATGTAAAGGGAAAATAGGAAAGCCATAGGAATACATTGCAATAAAGAAATATAACATGCATTACAAGGAGTGAATGTAAAGGGAAAATAGGCAATCCATAGGAATACATTGCAATAACTACTGTTGTATGCCAGTTAATTCCCTAATTCCAAAAGAAAGTACATACACCCATGTATCCAGTGTTAGCATTAGGAGGTGTGAGTAAACTTACACACTGAGAAGAGTGTACTGGAAGAAGCAACAGTCAGGTTTCAGTACAACATGCATTTCACTGGCTACAACCCAGATTCAGATATTAGACATATACCAACCTTCTGACTGACACAACAGTGTCCACAGCAAACAAGCATGGTCCCCACCTTGCAAAACTGAAAGGCCTATGCCTACCTAACCTATCATTTTATAGCAGTGTCCTGAAATCACAGAGAGAACTGCAATTACCACACAGCAGGCTGCATGCAATTACTAAATGGTGGCCACCAATTGGTGCAGAGGCCATCACATGCACATGTGCAGATACCTACAAAAGCAGCCTGTACTTGCTGTCCACATATGCAATCATATCATTGCAGCAACTGGAGAGAGGGCGAGAGAGACAGACAGACAGAGACAGACAGACAAACAAACAGAGGCAGTTGGAGACACCAAACCAAAAAAAAAAAAGAAAACACGTCAACAGGTACAACAGACAGAGGTAAGAAATACAAAGGTAAGGTATGTAACAGAGATGTATATGCTGGCATCTGAATGCATACTGTGAACCCTCCATATGTGGTAGCAGTCCGTATCTATATGTATATGCAGATGTGCATAGGGCAAGGGACATACTGCAACTGTTAGTGAAGGCTGGACATATATATGTAGTTGAAGGTTGCTATGTGCAATATTTATGTAGGTTGTAGTGTGTTGCATTGAAAACAGCAAGCAGTGCAGGTATATGCCATGTGGTGGTTATATATAGATAGATATAGATAGATCTATATAGATATGTATATATATATATATATATATATATATATATATATATATATATATATATAGTGAGAGAGGGAGACATGGGGTCAGACATATTGCAACAGGTGCCTGGTGACCAAGGCATGGAATGAACACCAGTATTGATACTGCAGTGCCATACCCCATTCCAAAACACTTTACCCACTAACTACCAGATAGGTGGTTGCCTGCCTAACACTGAAGGTGTTAGAAGGGAACATGGAACACAGGTGGACAGTAGCCTCTCCTTTGATATTCACAGTGCCACACTAGTCTTGTAATCTGTCTACATGGTACGTGTCATCACAAACTTTGTGTCATGTATGGAAATATAGGTCAGTGTTCCCCTGTGCTCATCACAATGCCCTATGTGGTATGTACCTCATATGACAACTACAGCAAGTGGAAATGCCACAGACATACCTCACAAAGAGTAATACTGCCCTCAAACACATACCCTATGCAGACTGACTGACATAACCACAGCTACAGTGCATTGTATACCGGCCACCCAGAGGTTACCTCTGCCGAACATACAGAGGTATGTCACACCCATAGCAATCAGACAACCACCATGTCAACACCTCACAATCCCACTGGGCTACACGGCCTAGGTCCCTAATCCCCGCCACCTCACTAAATAGCACATGCTGGAGGGATAGGCTCCTATTGTCAAATATGCCATACTCTGGAGTAAATCACCCAGCAATAACAAACAAGGCTCCTCAGTAGAAGATGTCATGCATACCCCTGATGATTGTCTGGGGGATAGGTAGCATGCCCTGGGAATCACCTCTGTGTATCCAGTTGACAGGAGCAAGTGAAATCAAATGACATGTATGTCAAAGGCCAGGGTAGCATATGGCTAGGCTGCTGTAGGCCCTAGGGCCAATAGTGTATTACCTACCTATGACACAATGCACACACATTTACTCAGTGCAATACCTGCTATGTGAGGTGGAATGAGTGTGACAGTGAATGTGTGCAAGGTCTGTAACGGTGTGATAGCTTAGTGTGAGGTTGTTTCTGTCATGGTCATTTGTGTCCTAGCTGTGAGGCCAGAGAAAGATGTGTCAGTTATTGGGATGCAGACATAGTAGGATGGCATATGTTGTGACGTAGTTCCTTGTGTACGACTGTGGTGTCCCATCGTGGGCTGAAGCAATACATGTATGCTCAGTAAGTGGTACTGCTGGTGAATCCAGCTAACATTTGAACTGTTGTACTACCTGAAGCTGTAGGCCTAAACAGCACAGTATGGTGTATGTTAGCATTCCCTGGTAACACTGTCTTGTGTATTTCCTGTAGTCTGCACAGATTACATACCTCAGGCATAGGTATCTGTAAGTAGGGGCACACAGTACTGTAAGGTACACAGGAAATGCTCATCTGTGTCAGCATACATTTGTGTGTTGTATGAATGTCTGATGTGTGTGTAATGATGCATGTACCATGTCCGCAATCACATGTGTGTTGCAGGGTTTGCATGTGTACCTAGCAACATGTATACTCTGTTACATCAGTATGCCAGCTATATTAACAACTGTGCACATATGTAGCTTGATATGTACCCCCATGGTGAGGCTGTGCATTGGATCCCAAACAGTGTGCTGAGTACTAGTGTATACTGGTTTGTTATATGGAGTGTGGCAGGCACTGTCAGCCAGTTGCGGGCTGAGCACTGATATGTGCTATTGAATGTGTGTATCCTCCGACAGATGAACAGATGCTATATATGGCAGTTAACTGATATCTGTACTGTATAATGTTAAATGTGCCACACATATCATTTACTTGTCTTCCAGGCTTATGGCTCATCAAAGGAATTCCTCCTACACAGCCGCAGAGGAACAGGAAATCCACCACAGCCTGGTTCAGCACTATAATCTGCTGATTTCCAGGGCCAGCCAGCACCAGCATGAGTGTGCTGCACTGTGGCAAGATCTTGTTCATCAGGTAAATGACATAGGCATGCATAACCGGATATATGAGCAGGTACGCCATCACTGCAGTGATTTAATTAGACATGTATGGCGGTGTACATCTGATATCCATAGACAACAGCTTGCCACAGGTGGTGCAGTGGCCATACATCCCCCCCCTCACCAGAGTGGAGGAACTGCTCCTAAATGTGGTGGCTCCTGGCCTACAGCAGCAACAACATCACAAATGTGTCATCATGGAGGCCAGAGCCACCCAGCATGGTGACATGGAGCGTGCAGGTAACATGCCCTAGCTGTAGACTACTGTTACCTATATTGTTAGATTATGCATATGTGAGATGTGTACTGTGTTTAGCAGTTGTGCTGCCTATTGTGTGCAATACTGATATTTTGAATAGTATCCATACACTTATGCCTGTTGTTCTACTGTAGTTTAGCACACTCACAGTAGCAATGCCACAGTTGTGGCCACTGACAAACTGTATCATATTCTTGTAGGTCCCTCTGGTGTGACAGCAGGGCAGACGATACATGCTGGTGAGTGTGCTAACACTTTAAAATTGATATTGAAATGTGCATGCCATAGGTGAGTTGTATGCCATGTACACATAACACACCTACGCATAAGGCATGCTGTGCATATTTGCTGTGAGATGTTAAACATCTCAGTAAAGTCAGTAGCTGCCTCAATCGCATGCAATGCACAGAGCACTAGACACAAATGTGGCAACACTGTAATGCACATTGGATAGGCATAGTTGACACACATGTACACAGCATAACACGTTTGTCATACGCAGTACACCTCAACATGCTACACATAGTGTAACCGGACACCCGCTGCCAGGTCACACTTCAGTATCCCACGTCATCCACACACCACACATAATATACCTGAGGTGTAGGGGCCTAGCATGGGGCTGTGCAACACTCTTCAACACATAACACAGTCATGTTAGGCAATGCTCCCTATTGGGCACCTCACATATCCTTGTGCAATGTGGCGGTGTAATTGTGAACTTAGCCATGGCACTGCGGTTCAGGTACAGCATGCTAGGTGGTGGTCTAGTACACTTTAGTAGCCTTGAGTGACCACATGATGTATGATGATGATGGCTAATGGTACTACACCACATACAGTTACAGTGACCACAGTACTACACATAGCTGTCATTGCTTTGCACCTCCATGTTGTGTGTGTGCACACATATGCACCTATACACATTATGCATAGCATGTTGTGTGTGTGCAAATATATGCAACTATACACAATATGCATAGCAGTCGCATTCTGTACAAAGTGACACATATTTGTCCTGGAATGATATTGGGTATATAGGTCACATGACACGCATTGGGTATGTGTGATGTTGAATGTTGCAGTCATGTACCATACAATGTCATGGCTGGCACTGGCATATCTGGAATATGACCCACAATCGCCACAACCACTGTACAATGGCCATGTCCAGGATTGGTATTCCATCACATATACATGCACCACTCATCCCATGTGTGTACATAGCATGCATGTGCTCCACCTGTGTCCACAATTATCTGCTACAGACACAGACACTGCATTCAGACATGGAAATCCATGTGACACACAGATAACATATGCAGCCATGGTATGTATACCTGTGAGTGATGGTGCACAGGACATTGCAGAGCTTATAATACTTGCACAGAAATGTTGTGTCCTTGTACACATTGTGTTCCAGGGTGTAGGTAATCACTGAACATGTACACACATGCACCACAGCCATGTACACTGTCATTAACTATGGCTGTCTACACTCACACTGCATGGACTTGATCAACACATATTCTGCATGCTGACATGTGTGACATGACTGTTTGCCTTGTGATACTGTCACCCACCTTCAACCACTATTGAGTATGTTTTGGATTGCTGTTGTGTGTGTGTATCTGCTGTAGTGAGGAGTGTGCATGTGTTCCTGTGTGCATGTGTGCATGTGTTCATGTGTGCATGTGTGCATGTGTGCATGTGTCCATGTGTCCATGTGTGCATGTGTTTATGCATTCATGTGTGCATGTGTGCATGTGTTCATGTGTGCATGTGTGCATGTGTGCATGTGCAGACCATAAAGTGTGTTTCCTGTCTTCTTCTCACAGGTGTTGAGTTAGCGGTTGGTGAAACCAGCAGCCAACCTGAAGCCACTGCCACGAATAGTGGTGATGAGGGCACATGTATTTTGGCACAGGGAGATTTGACAGGGTCTGTCGTTGGTCTGCCAATCGACAGTACACAGCGTTCAACCCCATCTATGCGAACACTCATACTGTCAATACATCCCTCACCACCAATGGCCATAGCTGAGGGACAGCATACAGTTGGCATTGACCAGGAGAGTGTGGTACCCATGGCACTTGCATCCCCTCACAGCAGCCATAGCTGTAGACCCAGAATGGTACCACATAGGCAGAGGTCCAGGGGTTCTCGGGGGAGCACCACTGGTCATATTGCCTCTGGCAGGCATGCCCTCACAGGTCTTATGATGACCAGTATGTTCAAGGCTGTAATGCAGGCTCAGGCACGTATGGAACGGTACACTAGGCAGGGACTTAGGGTGCAGTGGGACCTTGCTGGTGCCATCCGGACTTACACCGAGGTCATTGATAGATGTTGGGGGGAGACAATAGATGCCCTCCACAACATGTCTTCCTTGAGCCAGGACCATGTGGGACGGTTGCAATGTCAACGCGGATGCATGCCAGCAACAGCTGGCAGTGGTCGCGGACGGCCCACAGTTCACAGCCGCTCCAGTAATGGCAGTACCTGCCCCAGCAATGCTGGGGCTGGCCTGTCCATTGACCGTCCCAGTAAACCACGTGCACGTGGCTCTGGCCAGTCCCAGCAGGGACATGGGTCCAGTCGTCATACCTCTGCCTCTGATGACAGTACCCAGTCAGGGTTGGTACCTGATACTGTCCATAGCACCCCTGCCTGGCACAGGTACTGCATCCGTGGCTGGAGACAGTGATCTGTACAGCCTAGCAGGTACAGTCTGTGGCTGTCCCACAAACTAATGTATATGGCAGCCACATGGTGGAGCTGTGTGCATGCAGACACACACACATTAAGCAAACAACTGGGGCTCACACATACACACACACATTACATCAACACTGACCCATGCTGTACTGTTGTCCCTCACACACACTCACACACACACACACACACACACACACACACACACACACACACACACAGACATGCCAATTGGATGGGTGAATGTCAGGCTCTGGCAAACAACAAAATGCCCTGTGCATATGATGATACCTGTGCCGCTTCCTGTCATCTGCATTATTGATGGATGGACAGGCTAGCATGGTGCTGATGCACAGGGTGACACTATAGCAGTGTAGCAATAATAGCAAGTTGTCCACAAGGAAGTGTAACTACATCCTTGTAGGTATATCTGAGCAGACATTATGCATCAAAGCTCTGATTATCAATGTAGCATTGTTTACACCACTGTTAGGTCTGAGTATGTATTATCCACCCATGTGCCACTTGGCAAGTGTAATGTGTTGCCAGCATGTGTTAGTGAGTGGACAGTATGTGTGTGATGTGTGCAGTACAGATTAGCAAGTGTACATCTGTGAATGTGGTGGGTGCGCACTGTCTGGATGTACGTGCATAGTGGACACATGGGACATGTGGCATACCCTGTCGTACACATTGTTAACATCTCATAGCATCTTTCAATGGCCAGTATGCATTCTACTACAGTTATGTACTAACATGGGTAGATGTGTATGACATGGATTGACACTATGCTGTGGGTGATACCGTTAATATCTGTCAATGATTTGCGGTCTGGTAGTATACACAACCTCAACAGCATGACTATAAGCAATCATTGGATGATGTCCTGACAAATGACACACAGTAGTAGGGAACCCAGTATCAATTGGATCCTTCCGATGCTACACTATAACACTAAGCAGTGGTAATAACCGCCACCATTACTGTGACCACACCTGTTTGTCATATAGCCCCCTTAGGTACATGCAGACACACTAGGGATGTGGCCATACAAATCTGGAAATGCATGGATTGGCCTACAGTGCATTCCCTGGATAGGACGCATATCCTACACAAGGGTATCATACAGACAGATACCTGTTGTCTGATACATGCTGTATAGCAGTAAGCCGACTATGGCATACTCATCCTCATGTACTATACATACTATCCTGTCAGTACTACACAGGTGGTAGCCCACAACATGTATGTTGGGTACCATTGTGTACATACAGACCCATGTTATGTCATGTGTCCCTTGGTATCCACATATACATAGGTATTGTGGAGTCCCACAGTGTATCACATAAGACAATAGAGGCCTGAATGCATATCCACAAGGCAGTCATACACCTATAAAGACTGTCCATTCTTGGCAGACTTTGTTGTGTATGACCATGTCTGACATATACCCCAGGCATATACCCTCACTCACACTACTCTTAAGTAACTGTCATGGGTGTGTGTGCCACAGAACATGACAGTGGATGGCCTTGTCGCATACATACAAATGTGACCTACGATCCGAGAAGCAACGGCACAACCTGTCAATGGAAACAAATTTATTCATGTAGTATACAGGCTTCACACCTATGTACTGATTGAGGGGACATGTACACATATATATTTGCCACGCAGATACCTGATGTGTGCAATGCACTTACTGTTATAATCATACTATGTCATACCATAGTAAAAGCAAAACCCAAACTGCATTGACCAACAGTGACACACACACAGTCAGCATTTGCAGGATTCAAACCCCTACCTTACTATGTTATGATACTAGAAAGAGATGCATTAACATGGTGCACTATTTGCTTTACTGGCTGCTTTCCCTTCTCCGGCTGTATTTGTAGGATGCTGACATCATCAGTCTTTCCAAAGAGGAATGTACCTCTTTTAGTGAGTTTTCACAGTCTCCAAAAAAAGGACACCTCTGAAATGTATTCATGTAGTATGCAGGCTTCACACCTATGTACTGATTGAGGGGACATGTACACATATATATTTGCCACGCAGATACCTGATGTGTGCAATGCACTTACTGTTGTAATCATACTATGTCATACCATAGTAAAAGCAAAACCCACACTGTATTGACCAACAGTGACACACACACACAGCCCGCATTTGCAGGATTAGAACTCCTACCTAACTATGTTATGATACTAAAGAAAAAAGCATTAACACAGCGCGCTATTTGCTTTTCTGGCTGGTTTATCTTCTCCGGCTGTATTTGTAGGATGCTGACATGATCAGTCTTTCCAAAGAGGAATGTACCTCTTTTAGTGAGTTTTCACAGTCTCCAAAAAGGGGACACATCTCAAATGTATTCATGTAGTATGCAGGCTTCACACCTATGTACTGATTGAGGGGACATGTACACATATATATTTGCCACGCAGATACCTGATGTGTGCAGTGCACTTACTGTTGTAATCATACTATTCATACCATAGTAAAAGCAAAACCCACACTGCATTGACACACACACACAGTCAGCATTTGTAGGATTCAAACCCCTACCTAACTATGTTATGATACTGGAGAGAGACGCATTAACATGGCATACTATTTGCACACTGACTGATTTTATTTCTCCAGCTGTATTTGTAGGATGGTGACATCATCAGACTGGACATGGTGATGTGTGTACACTTGGTTTTATGCCATTCCAGGAATGGTCCATGTAGGTCAGCAGGTGTCAACAGCTTGCACAAGACCTCAGAATCCTTACCTTGTGTGATCTATCTGTGGACACACTGACATTCCGTCATATGTCAACACATATTTATGAACAGCTTGTTAGTTTTGTGGATACTACATGTGTCTGGGATGTTGATAAAGGGCTATTCAAAGTCTGTCTGACACATGTGTAGATGTGTTCATTGATGTATGTCCTGGGTGGCTGCCTTGCAAACAGTCTAGCATGTTTGGGAACCATAATCCGCACATGAACATACCACAGTTGGTAGGGTTGTGTGTATGTCAGCTTCCAATACCTCTGTTTATGACTGCAACCATGATGGACTCCATGACCTTGCAGATCAGACTTCATAGGCGTACTGGACTTGACTTCCCATGGTGTGTTGTGCACCAACACTTGTTGGGAGTGCCATATGTAGCTGTGACACATTCAATGGTTCCACATCCTGTGTAGGGGGTGAGGCTCAGCTGACTGTTCAGGTGCATGATCTGTTTGTTCTGTAGTTTGTGCATGACACATATTGGGAATCAATGTATTCCACTTGCTGCCATGCGTTTGGCAGTGGGGGTAGCTGCTCATCCATTCTACATGTGATATCTCCTGGTATGATGATGTGGACTATTCTCAGTGGGAGATGGGTATGTACATATGGGCCTGTCTGTCATGAGGTCGGCATTGTCACTCAGGTACAGTTGGCCCTGACTCAGGACATATATGGGTGTACATTGCTATTTATGACATAGCTGAAGGAGGTGTAATGATTCAGTGTGGACTCCTTCTCAGCTACTCTTTACAAAACACCAACGAACATGAGCACTAATCCCTGTTATACTCTTTTACATGCTTAACACCCTACTGATCCTTTGTGATCAGGCTACAGAGTATGTCTTGATAATATCCTGGCATGTCCAAGGGTCGGTTTCGTGTGTACTCTTCAGTCCAGCTGGTGGATATTGTGATATTGACACAATGTCACATCTGCCTCATGTACACAGACAACCCTCTCCTCCTCCCGACAAACTCAGATATATGTGTGAGATGCACCTATATAGACACACAGGGTGCTGAACTCTCTCGACCCATGACTGGCACAGTCTATCAGGTGGTGAAGGTAACCACACCACATATCAGTCTCACATATCCTCTAGCAACAGCACTCAAACCACATTATCACACATAGACATACTCGGATGCTGTAAATGTACTCTACCTAAGCAGCAGAGACCTCCAAAGCAGATACACACACACCTGCTACCCCACTGCAATGCCCACATATCACATAGTTCACAATGTCAGTGTGCCACACAGTCACTGCCCTTCGGGCTAAATAACACACCTAATATACTTGTAATAGGCGACACTTATTGTCAGACACACTGACGTACCACTCACCAGCCCTGACAAAGGAATAGACACTTTGGGCTGTCTGTTGGGTGCCAGGATCTGCCGCATAACACAGGCAGTCAGGTCACTCCAAAGCAAGTACAGGACTGGCACCATCATTGTCCATGCTGGTGTGTATAACCTCAGACGTTACTCCCTGGACCACATGACATGATACATGGAGGAACACTCTGATCATGTAGCCCAGGCCAGTAGGACCCTGACCTTGTCTAGCATGTTACACCCACCAAGTATGATGTCACAGTATACGGACAGACATATCACATTTAACAGTTGCCTAACAAATTTGTTTAATTCATAGGGGATACAGTGTCTGTCAGCCTATGGTGACATACTCAACATGCCACATAGCTTCACTATGGACAGCTTGCACCTGTCACCCTTGGACTTTGGAATGCTGGCTAAGGCTCTTGCTACCACCATAGTGCCTTTTTTAAGCAGGGCTCAGAAGACAAACACACCTCCATAGACATTACAGGTTAAATGAAACTAAGGGTAATTCTGCTCAACAACAGTCGTGTTAACCTCATATTGCGGCCACTGAGGACTTTCCTCAGTATGGAGGATAGTGATGTCTATGAACTGACAGACGCCTGGTTCAGGCTCGCTTATGCACACCAGCATTACCAGGTTATGTTTCATACATTGCTGTCTGACAACAAGACTTGGAACAGGCAACACAACTAGGCAGAGTATCTATATACATCACAGATACACACACCTCTGGGTTAGTAGCACTGCACAAAGCATCACAGACCATACATATACAACTACCATTGTGCAATACTGCCTTTCAGTTTGTTGCCTGCTACAGAACACACTCCCAAACTCAGGGACCACTCTCGGCTTTCGTGGGAACTATGGAGAATATGAAGGTCTCCACAGACACCATTATATTGTGTGTCTTCATATACACAAATGTTGACTGGGGATACTACTCAAGCCCCGACACCCTCACTCAACAGTCGCTACAATTTGTAGACTCATATGCTATGGCACAACCAGTCAGCACAGCCACAAGGGGGAATACATATTGGACCTGATCATCACCAACATGGGGACTCTATGTTCCACACCAGCGATATACCCCTCATTGGTAAGGTAAGAACATACATGTATCTCACTGGACATACATATACCCTCCACACACCCATCCTGGGTAATCTTGGTGAACTTCTCATGAGCCAACATCTCACTTCACCAAAGTAAGGTGGTATCCTTCAGAGACCCTGAGACAGTGGCAAATACGGCTCACACTACTGCATCCTTTACATACACATTCTATGGACACCTAGCAGACTGCATGGATTGTGCTATCCCAAATAACAACAGGACTCACTACTTCAATGACAGGGGACCTGTGTGGTAGACCCCAGCCATTAATACACTGTACAATGTCAGGAGGAAGCTACTACATGATAGAGCACAATCCCAGACTGGGAAGGCATCTGTGATCTGTACTAGCAGACAGCTACGATCACTCATGAACTTTTCTAAGGGCCACTTCTACTAGACAATTGCAACAGACACGTGGGACTATCACATGGCCTTCTTCAGTTATGTCAGGAACCTGGGTGGACACTCACTGATATGCTGTGAGTTACTGCACACTGACTAAACCTACCCTGAACCCACTGGCATTGCCAACATCCTGGCAAACAGGTTCAGTGCAGATGTCTCCCACCCATCCCCCCTAAGGAGCAATTATCCATCCCAACAGAGTATAACCTCCCTGACATCACACAGTACAGGTGAGTGCTGCCCTCCCCAAAGCTTACATCACAGTATCAATGTGACCAGATGGTGTCCCAGCCTGCATCTTACATGAGCATCATGACAGATGCAACCCTCACATTACATCACTGTTCAATATCGGAGTTATCACAAGATATGTACCCAAGGAATGGCATACAGCAAGAGTGGTCCTGCTCCACACAGTTGGTGCCACAATGGACTACAGATAATATTGCCCTGTAAGCCTAAGTAGCCTGTTCTGCAAAGCTATGGAGCGTATTGTCATGGGACTCATACACATAGACATCGGGAACCTACAGACACTGTGTCCTACACATTTCAGCGTTGTTGTGAGCAGATCTTGCCTCTTGAACCTGTTTGTAGTCTTTAAATGGCTAACAGGTCCATCGACATAGGGATGGCTGTCCACACAGCCTACCTGAACCCTGCAAATCCCTTCAACACAATAACCCACTGGGCCATTATGCATAGGCTCACCAGCGTCGATATGGACACATATCTCACATGATGGATTGATACCTGGATCAGGGATAGAACCCACATGGTCAGAATTGCAGGTGCCATGTCTGACTATACACCAGTTACACGTGGCATCCCACTCGGCATGGTCCTGGGACCTCTCTTGTTCAGTATATATTTGCCTGATGTACAGGCTACCACAGGGGGAATATGGCTGAACATGTTTGAACTTGACTGCAAACTGGGTGCCATGATCAACTCTCCAGCTGTCACATGCACATGCATACTCAAACAGGGTCTCACAGAGATGGATGACTGGTGCCTGAGCCATGGCCTACAGCGAAATGCCATTAGTTGCATAGTCATCCCCTTTGAGAATAACAACATGCCCACACATTACCACATAGGTAGTACTCCATTACATATGGTAGGAGTTGTTAGGGGTTTGGGGACATGACTTGTTTGTACTGCAGCCTTTGACATTCACGTTGCCAAAGTGGTTGGACACATCTTCTATGTGGGCCACCTTATCCCATATGGTTTCACATCTAGATTGAGTTAAGTCATTGTGCCCCTATACTCATCACATCCATGCTTGGCTACAATGCCACATTTGGGGTGTACCTTACCCGACACCTGCAGCAACTGTACTGGCCATGGAAGTTCCTCACCAAGCAGATCTAGGGACTCACACAGATGTCCTCCACAGTTCAGATGCAGTAACTCCAGCTCTACTCAGTCGCTTACCACCTACTTGGATATGATGTATGCCTGTTGTTTACAGATACACCCAACCCAGAATTACTGGACATGCTCTACCTCAGGATATCTGACTCCCTTGGAGCTACACACTCCAGGGACGTATACCTCAGCACAGATGTTAATAGGACATTGTGTTGGGACAGATTCTTATCCCAGAGGCTCCACTCACTCCAGAATGTAATCCCAGTTTCACATTGGCAGAGGCACCCACTGACCACCTACTGGAGACATCTTGATGACTGTATGGGTGATCGTATGTTTACCCCTGGGATATCTTCTGTGTCCCTGCTAGACAGAGGCACACTAGCCTAAATGTACATGGACTATCTTGTGTGACCTGCTAGTCACACACACAGTGTAGTAATCTGACAGGGTTGCGAATGCCAAACACACTCTGGCTAGGTTTGTACATGCCCTAGGGCAGATAACCTAGTATCAACCTCGGAACCTATGCTAATGTTCAAGATGCACAATGTTTATTGCTGATACTGTTTGCAGGCCTTTATCATGTTTGCATTACCAGTTTCTATGAACAACTTCAGTATCTGCAGAACATATTTGATTATGACAAGGGTTCCACTATATTATAGATGTGTCTGTTGTCATATGACTGTGTGCACAGGGCGGATTGCTGTATAGTGACAGGTTCTTGGGTTAACACATGCAACTGCCAGATATGCGTGGACAATGCTGTACTCAGACATGACCTAAGTGTGTGAGCATGCCCAGTTCTGCCATTCCGTGTTTTGTTGCCTGACATTTGTCTCATTTATTCAAGTGTGTGAGCATGCCCAGTGTGAGCTTTCAGTATGTTGCTATCTGAGGTCCACTACATTGGTTGATGAGTGCGAACATGACCGATATTAACATTTATACTGTGTGTGTTGGAAGTCAGGTTCTGTTCTCACTGCAGGACTCACTTTTGTGTCATAATTCGACAAGGACTATGCTGTGCCTGCAGGGTTTCCATGAAATACTTTGCATAGACTTATCAACATTCCTTCATACAGGATGACCACTGCAATACTGTCATGGTTTAGTGGTGCAGTACTTTGGCTATAGTGCACAGTATCCTGGGTTCGAGGCCCATCACTGCTTTATATTTTTATACTGAGCAGACCAGACTGCTTAAGGGCCCGTTAAGCAAATATGAGCATGTTGGCTTTTGTTCAGCTATGCCCTACTTAGACCAGGCTTGTCCGACATTGCTCAATATTCACCAACATTGCTGGACGTTGCCCAATATTACTCAACATTGACCACAGTTGTGCTAGTTGGTGTGTTTTCATTTGCTTATACTACATGGTGGTAAATGCTGTTTAGCACTGCTTTATATTGCTTAACACATGGCAATCATGCCTTAGGTGGTGCTGCAGGGCTGCCTATGTTGGATGCACATACTACACTCCCTGTACATGTTTGAAAGCAGGTAGTGTCAACTTAGGCATCCCTTTTACTATATGTGCGAGTCAGAGAGAGGTATAATTTCCAGAGTTCCTACTGAGCCAGCGTATGTGCTATGCGTTGCCTCTTTGCCAAGGCCAAAGCATACTGGGCATGCCTCCTTCTGCCTACTGGGGCAGGCTCAGGTTGTTCCTCCTCCGAGTCACGTTCTGCCTGTGATGGCCTTGGCAATGGTGGGGGGCTGTTTGGCCCAGGCCTATTCTGGTCCTGCTGCAGCTGTTTTCGCAGGATCATATTAAGTAGCATAGCACATACCATGAGAATTTGGGTACATGTAGTTGGTGAGCACTGCAAGGCTCCACCAGATGTGTCCAGGCACTGGAACTGTGACTTGAGCAGCCCAAACATTTGCTCTATTACATTACGTGTTTGTGCTTGTGCCTCATTATGGCATTCCTGTTCAGGTGTGTGCACGTTTCTGATGGGTGTCATCAGCCACGGCTCCAGTGCATAGCCAGCATCCCCCACTAGGTGACCATGTGGGATGCCCCCATTTGCAAATGTCTGGTACAGCTGTGTCAGATGCCAGATATGGGAATCATGGTAGCTTCCAGGGCAGCCTGCACATACATTCAGTATTATGCCCTGGGCATCACACACAACCTGACACACAACTGATGGAGGGGAAGCCCGGTTTAAGTAAACCCTACCCCGCTCGCCGGCTGGTGCTTTGATGCATATGTGTGTGCAGTCTATTGCACCCACTACCTCAGGGTATTCCACTATTTGCTGGAAGAGACACATATTGGTGGCCAATACCTCACAGGTATTGGGGAAATATACATGATGACCGACATGTGCTGACATGGATTCCAGGAAATGGTGTAGTACCCTGGATGCTGATGCCTGTGATATCCCCATCATATCACCAGTTGATCTCTGGAAGGTACCTGTTGCTAATATTCTTAGGGCAACACATACCTTGGTTTCCACTGGGAATGGGTTCCCCTCTGTTGGTTCTGTGTGTGAGGCGTGACCTGCACAGCTCAACAATTTGCTGCAGGAGGTCTCTATCCACTCTATACCGCTCCACTATCTCCAGCTCATGTAGCCCCTGGTTGGTTACCCTGGGCCTGTACACTCTTCTCCGTCTCCTCACTGTGGGTTGTCCAGCAGCATTTCCATTGTCACCACCCTCAGCATGTTGCATATGTCACCTTATAACAGCAGTGACAGCCCCTGACATTTCTTTATCTCAGTAAAGCTTTTTTCAGTTTTCACTTCTATTAGCTTACTGCAGTGTCTGTTGTGAGAAACATACTGGACTGTTCTTTGCAGAGTTTTAAGTGCTAGGCTGAGCTGGGCTAGTGTACTGCCTGTGTAATTGCCTGATTCTGGTTGTTTTCACCTGCTAGCTCTGCTAGTACTCTTTGGTAGCTTCCTACTATTTGTTGTGCTTCCTTTTTCCTTTCTGTTTCCTTGGGGGGGGGGAAGCGACGCGCACATAAGCACAAACATGCGCACATCAGCTAACATGGGAGCACACATGCTTACACGGACTAAAACTTGCTTATTTGGGTTAACAAGCATGCACACCAGTGCAAACACGCTTACAACTCTTTAAACAGCCTTATAATTGCTTATTCCAACTTAAACGCACGCACTCACCCTTACACGCGCGCACTCTGTCTTACTCGGGTTTACACGCACGTGCACGTGCGCATACCCATTCAGCAAGAAACTTTGGTGTTATCCACGGCATACACCTTCCATTTCTTGGCTTTCCCTAGTCTACCTGTTGACACACCTCTTTCCATGATGTATAAATGAGAGCTGACACATGCCACTCTGCTCCAATGAGCTTCACTTGTTTCATACATACCCCCCTCGTGATTTAACCTATCTTCTACTCTGTTACTCCCCATATCCTATTCCTACACTCCACTGACTGTGCTCATTTGCTATGTAAACTTGCGATTCACTATCCTAACACTCATTTACATAGGATTGCCTACTGATGCTTGGTTACATCTCTTAGACTGAGCTTCCCCACTTAGCAACCTCTACTCGGTGGCCATGTTGTCTTCAGCCTGCCATTCCCTTGCACTGTACATTAACAATTTCAATAAAATCCACATTTGTGGGTTTTAATTTTTAGTATTCTGGGTTTTAGAGCACAGCCCGTTTGCACGGCGCTGCGCTATGCTTAAACATCGGAAATTGGCGAAAAAAATTATTTTTATTTTCATACTGCATCAGGAAACATTTCCAATGGCCGTATATTCGGCCATTGGCATGCTTCCTGCACTGGATGCAACCTTTATTTAGAGCTGTCACGGCTCCGTTTTGCTATTTGCAGAATGGTACTCAGTTGTCAACTGAGTACATTTCTGCAAATAACACTGCTCTTACTCGGACAGGTTCGGGTTTCCTGAATTGCAACTACCTCATTTGCATGCCTTTCACCTGCAATTGAGGTAATTTGCATATCCCAGCCCTGTCCGTGTAAGAGCCATTTTAGGAGCTCTCTTACACGCCCCTACAGGCTGTTCCTGGATCGCTCATCGGACATGATGCCTGCATGGAGTCTTACTCTACTCTAACACTCCATGCAAGCCTTTGTGAATCCGGCCCAATTACAAGTGATTTCTACTTTACATCGTTCAAATAAACAGTTAGCTTTATCTTCTTAAACATAGATGAAAAACGAAACATTTTATATATGTTTCCATACTACATTCTAAAATGCAGTTAAATATCCACTTATCAGGTTCATTTTTGCAATAAACCCCCTTTTTAGCATGAATGCTTAAGCATTCACTCTACTATTTACTTCACAACAGTGCTCCTAGTCGTGACATCATCACCCTATATCTCAGTTCTTTAAAGACATAGCCATATGAATAGTTCTTTTTCAGCTACTTCCAAAATACATTTCCTATAATATAAAGACTATATGGCATCAACTTTACCTAATGCAAAGTCCTCATATACTTTAAAAATTTTTCACAAACATCAACAATTCCATTATATATTCGACGTATATGGTATTATATAAAACCAATGCAACTCTTCACCTCTGTGTAATGTGCCCATATAAGTATATTATTATACATCCATCAGATTACTACTAATATTAGCATATATCTAGATCTTCAAACTAAATTCATCTAATAGACACTTTTATGAATAGTAATACGAAAAGATAAGTCATAAACAATAAATGCAGCTCTAAAAACTAGATTGCACTTCATCTGGAAATATTTATAGCTAGCCAAAATATCATTTATCATTTAAGCTACATATACTAGGCTGTAAAACATGTTCTAAGTACATATAGTATCATGGTCTATACCACAGCACATCATACATATATAAGCAGTAGTATGTGTAGAAGTATACATATAAGTGAATCTGTTTATGCAGACATAAGGTCAGTTTTATATGAACATGCACTTGACAGGAATAAATGATTGGTTACTTAAGTTAAGGCTACCATACAGCGTGGGCTATAAGTGCTTATATATGTATATAAATATATATGTATAACATTTTTCAACTATATCTGGCTATATAATATGACATGCACTCTATTGTTTATATATAGGAATAGATGTATGGGCTCACTTCAGATCAAGAGAATGTTTCAAGAGGCACATATGATAAAGATATAGTAACCTTTAGACTTGAATATTCCAGTGATGTTGAACATGTACAGAAAATAATAAATAAGAATTGGTTTATATTACAAGCAGACCGTGAAATAAATAGGGTAATTAGGAGTAAACCTCAGTTTAGTTATAGGAATAGAAACAAATTAAAAAGACTGCTATGCTACGCTAATAATAAAGATTCAAGCAACACAAATATAAGTGGATTAAAGAAATGTGGCAGCTCTAGTGTTTGTAGCGTACTGGCATTAGATAATGAATTTGTACATCCTACAACTAATAGGAAATATAAATTTAATGTATCAGCAAGTTGTATAAAGAAGAATTTGATTTATCTGGCCGCCTGTAACATCTGTAGTTCAATCTACGTGGGTATGACCAATAGGACATTAAGGGAACATATAAGAGAACACATAGCAGCGATCAGGAATAATGATGTAGATAGAAGTGCCTTTGCTAAACACTCAGCCTCATTTTGTAATGCACATGAATTTAGTTTTGAAGTTATGGAATGTTTATATCAAAGTCCAAGATTGGGAGACTTAAAAAATTTAGCAAAACAAAGTGAGTTGAAATGGATTTTAGAATTACAAGCTGATAGACTGCCAAGTCTTAATGACAGGGCTTCTATCAAGCCATATTTAAAAGCCAGATCTCTTAGATAAGATGTGTATATATTATACCTTAAGATATATGCATTGGTTTTAATAAATGTTTTATTATTGTAGTTTGTTAGGTTTTGAAAGCAAGGCTTAGATAAATGTATATGGTTAGACATTTGTTTTTATGCACAAATTTTATTAGTATAGAGTGCATTATATATAAGTATGTTAACTTTAAGAAGTTTAAAATTGGATAATTGTATGTATAATTAATTAATTTATGTGAGTATATAAAGGAAGTGATGTAATATGTTCTTGGTCTGAAAAAGCATCATAAATTGATGTGAAAGTGCTAACTGTTCAATAAATTATTTTACTTTTAGTCACCTCGTTCACTACGTTTTATTTATCTACAATTCATAAAGTTTGTGTAGTAGAGGGTCGCAGTAGCATTGTTATTTATTGCTGAACTTTAGGTTTCAAATGGCCCACAAGGGCAGCTAGCCTAATACTTACCCATAAACATATCAGACTGCAATTACTCAAATAAACAGTCAATTCCTTTATGAGTTCCTTGCATGCACCATTAGGACATTGTAAGTGTGGTCTGCTCCATAATGGATTGAGCAATTTTATGGTAGTGCTTGGGCTAAGATATTGCATTTCCAAAAGGAAGCCAACTGGATAAAGAAAGAAAAGTGGACATGGCAAGACAGTAAAAAGATAGCTGGTAGATCTAAAAGGCAGTGATGCTGGGACTAACTATACTGTAGCACTTTTTTGCCATGTTTAATAAAGCAAAATAATCATAAGACCATAAAGAAAAAGAAAGGCACAGTGTAAACAAGTTGAATCAGTAGTAAAAGTAAAGAAACATCTGTAGCACCAGTCTTGTTAAAAGTGTGGGATATCAGGTCACCCATGTGACCCAGTGCCAGAATAAATATAATGAGCTTTGATTGTGGTTAGAAGAGCCATTTCAGTAAAGTCTGTAAAACAGATAAGAATGTATACACTAGGAAACAAATAATGAAGGCTTGATTTTTGGACCAGTGAATGCATGGGAAGAAACTTGCTCTGTCAATCTGTTTACCAGAGGTCACACAGTAAAATTAAACAGTGATACAGTCACCATTCATCTCATTAATAAGGGAATAGAAATGCAAACCAATCCATACGCACTCACTAAACCTAAAAATAAATAACTCTTTGGTTCTGGAGGAGTACCACTTTCTGTCTTAGGGATGACAAAACAGAGAACCTTCAATTTATCAAAACTTATATGTGGTCAACAAACTTTATAATGTTTTATTGGATAGGCCAGGCACAGCAAACCTGAACCTTGTATCCAGACTGGACAGTATAGGAGATGCAAAAATATTCCTTTGGGTCCCATTATGGGAGTAAACTAGACTCACCTGGCTATGTTGATGAGTGCTTACCACCACAATGACAAGCAGATGGTTTAGCACAGAGGCACAAAAACACCATCATGACATCCTATATGGTGCACTCCCCAAACAGCTCTTGCCCTGAAACTGGGTGAAATTCCTGGGAAAGGGGAACAGACAGGCCATATCTAATTGAAGAGAGGCTTGTTGATCAGCATGCAAGGGGGCAACAAACACTTAGAAAAAAATGAAGTCGAAATCTACCTGCATGGAAAGTCCATGTGTCTAAGTTTAACAGTGGGAGTAGTAAATAAAGAAGTGTAAATAATTTTAACTGTCACACAATCTGTAGGCATCCACATACGCTTGTTTGGCTTGCTTGCTGTACTCTACATGAATATTGTTGATCTCTGTCTGCATTTTATTTTTCCCAGCCACCTACCCAACTGTTAAATCAGGGAGGTTGGCATAATGGTCAAGGTGTTTACCTTACAGACAAAAAGTACAAAGTTTGACTCTCACAAGTGGTAATTGGCTAGGCTCCAAATGGCTTTCTGAAGAATCAGCCAAATACTAAATATTTATTGGTCTATGTGGTCTTTACTTCTTCAATAGGCTACCCTTTAACTTTGATTAAGCTCCAGAAATTTCCCAAAAATGGATATCAGTAGTCATAGATGTATTTCCTGATATGTTCTGCCATGTGATTGTGCCTTCTCCAAAATCAGAACATAATCACTGAATGGCACCAGATTATACATCATGTTAGGAAGGATCTAGAACACAATTAATGTACTTAACATGGAAAATATGTGATGAGGAAATATGAGTGTAAAGTGAAATCCTAACAGAGTGAGACCTGATGCAGACCAAACTAGTGCAGTCAAGAAGCTAAAGAACCATCCAGTGTTACCAGAGTTTGAAGACTCTTTAGAATGGATAATTAGCTAGGCTTGGCTAAATAGGACAGGCCACTATGAGATCTGTTGTGTAAGAAGAGCCACAAAGCATTCAACCAGTTAAAACATGAGCTTTTGTCTGCTCTAGTGTTGGCTTTCTAGTAAAAACAACTGAAATTGCCAGCAGATGCTTCCTCATACAGCCTTTGTGGTATCTGCCTTGAGGAAGGGAATAACTAATCCAGCCTTTTGTATATGTATAGAATCCATTCTCCCAGGAAGTAGCAGCAATACTTACAGATAGGAAAATATGCTTTGGACCTCACCTAAGGATATGAAAACAGTTTGTTTCCTGTTAAAATGTGATTGGGAATGTGTACATGATAGATGGAACCAAAAAAGATGTGTTCCACACTGAAACTGGTGCAGCACTTGTCCTTGTTGTCAGCAGGAATCCATCATTTTGAAACATAAACACACAACAGATCTGTACTGTGTTATGCCAGTTATTACAGTGCTGGTGAACATTATGACATATTGTCGGCTTCATTTCAAACAGTATTAACAAGGTATGCATATCATCTGCACACTCGCACACTGACAGCCATAATGTGGATATAAGTGAACTGTTTACATGGCTTGAAGAAAATCTGGCTTTATTTTATTTATCTCACCCAAGGATCATTTTCAGCAGTGGCCCAGGCCAAAAGGCAAAGACAACATCCAAAAAACATCTATAACAAAAATAGCTTAATCGTATGTTGTGCAAACATGTACTACATACACTTCCCTTCCACTTCTCTGCTGTAAAGCAGTCTGGAATAATTCAACTCTTAAAATCTATTCTAAATGATACAGTCCCTAGGCCCTGATTGTCTGCTGCTTTGGTTCCTCCACTTCTGCTGTGATCACCTAGTCCAGCCTTTATTATATCTACATCCTCTGCCTTTCCAATGACATAATGACCCAGCTTTAGAAGCAAGCTATTGTAACCCTCTTCCCAAATCTTCAAAGCCATTGAATGCGCAGGACATTACACCCACTTCTGTATTTTGCATACTTGGCAAACCCAATAAAAATGTAGGCAATTAGTTATTCTATATGAAGAGATACTGCTTACTTTCCAGCTGTTAACAGTTTCTAGTTTGGCCTTAGCACAACAGCAGCACTATACACCCTTACTGATGACCACTTAACCAGTACAGACAAAATAAATTGGTTATATCTGAAATAAGTACCGCCCTGCAGATTGGCAGCAGGTAATGGTAAAATCATTAACTGGCTGTATGCTCGACCTGTCAAAACACTGGGCCATTGCTCTTACTTTTGTGAAAATTGGTTACAATTGTTTCAAAACTTGTTGGTCTGTAATTAAAAATGTCCCAGATACATCTTAAAGAAATACCAGTCATTCACCTATATCACCTACTCTTAGCTACTATCTGGTTAATGCAATCAACTCAACTTTCAGAATTCCTTTTGTTTTTTCTCCCTTACCCGGGCAAATTAAGTTGCTAAAGTACTAGCAAGCACTTCAAGTGCACTTTAATTGTACCAGTACAAATACAGAAAGACTATGGTTGTTTCAAAAAATCATGCACAACCTGTTGTTCTACTATAGGTTCATAGGCCTAACCAGTTATACCATTTGGATGGATATGATGTGTATTCTGCTACTTCTCATGAGCTGGGCTTGGAATGGCTCTGTGGGATCTCTCCCCAACCACATGTATCACAGACTGGCAAGGTGCCTGGACCCTTATTTGGGGTTCACTTGTATGCTCAGCACTATCACTAACTGAACTACAACATATCACCCAAGATGCTTTCTCTGCAGTAGAATCCTGACTAAAACAATCTAACCATCTTAAATTCAAAGAAAACAAAATGCATGCTTTTCACTCATAAACAACCTGCTTAAAATTACTCTTTCAAAATAACATCCTCTAATAACACAATAATCGAAACAGTAACCCATACAAAACCACTAGATGTCATCAATGATCACCACCTCAATTATGATGCCTAGTAGTAATTAATCATCACCTCAAGTTCGATGAACATATCTTACAAATGATCAAAAAAAACCACCAAAACCTCTGTTCCATCTACTGATCAAAATAATTCCCTTATGGACTCCTCAAGAAGAACATTAACAGCAGCTATTTACTCCAGTCTTTGCTTTATGCCTCTCCTATCCTTAATAACCTAAACATCACATATCTAGCCAAGCTCTATCCTGTTGTAATAAAATAGCAAAAGTTACCACAAATTTCACTTGTAAAATTAATCAATGTAAGGCCCTAAGAAAATTGTGATGGATGGAGCTTTCTAACTACTTAGTGTACCTGCACCTACCAACTGTTTACAATCTCATATACATTCCTGAAAAGTGTCGACCTCCAATTAGCACTCCTTACTGTCCAAATAGGAACCTACTCTCCAGTGATAACTTTTTAATAAGTGTAGCTAGGTCATGCAACTCGGCAGTTGATTCACTATACTCACAGTACATCTGAAATATCTGGAATTACATCCCTAAAGTCCTAAGACTAGTTGCAAAGTGCACCAAATTTAAAAAAGCTCCTTAATCATCATCTATATCAATCATGGATATGCACATCTTTCACCTGGCTAAACCAAACCAAATTCCCCTCTCAATCCCACTATCTTTTCCCTGACCACTTCTTTGCCTGCTCACTCTCCACATAACCATTGTCTAAGCACTAACCAATATCTTACCTACCTATATCTACAATCTACTAACAGTTACTCTGGCTTTCATTTCTCCTCTCAAAACTTCTTAACTAGTGACCCTTGGAAGAAGCAAGGTATCATTAGGTGGTCTCGTCTAATAAATGGATCAACTTAGTGAAAAGCTCAGGGATGAATTTCATATTCCAGTACATGACTGGTTTTGCTATGCCCAACTTAAAGGCTTATGGATGTGCTTCGTATCACCCTTGAGTAAAGGGCCGTGCCTTGGAGGAACCAGGGTGGCATTAGTTGAGGGATAGTATGTGCCATCTACAGAGACATTTGGGATAAGAGGGCAAAGGCATTAATGAGTCTGATGGAATGTAGCTGAAAGAACCTTGAGGGTATACTGATGATTTCATATCAATGGAAACAAATCTGGCAAGCCCCCTACATACTTAAATGATGCCTAGATATCAGAATCAGCACAGAAAAACTGTATAAAGATGGTACCTTACACTAAATAGGCTATTCCTATCTGGGACAGTGAAGGATAATGACTGTTGGAGGCACGGAGCTCAATCAGCTGGCGCTATCCACATGTTCTAGGAATGTCCTGAAATCAAGGTTCACTGAAAATCTCTATATCTGCCCTTACATGATGGTTTTGTCCTTGAAATCCGATTTAACTGGAACCACACCTTCTTCACCAGTCCCAACTCATAGAGGCCTTCAAAATCCTTAAACAACCTGAGAATACCCCAGCACTAAAAAACTTAATGACTCCCTACTCCAATCTAAGCTGCCTTCGCTCAGCAAACAGACTCCTTGTCAAAACAAATAAATCTCTCAACCTAGGTGGTGACGCGCTATTTGCCAACACCACTGGTAAAATATGGAACTCTCTCCCAAATAACATCACGCTTGCAACTTCTCTAAGTCAATTCAAAAATAGTCTAAAACTCCACTTCAAGTCACACTGGCTATGTCCTTGCTCAAACCCAGACTAGCTCTGTGCCATTAACTAAAACATAAACAACTAGCTAAGATGATAAGTACTTTGTATACTGTGATAAAGAAATATGTATCCTGTCTAACTCTATGTCATTATACTGCCTACCGTCCTTGCTAATATGTTATTAATGTTACATGTTACATTTGTAGTAATCTCAGAAATAGTAATGGCAGTCTTGTACTTGTATGTAAATAGCCTATGTTTTTGTTAAGTTCTTTCAGCTCATTTACTGTACCTAATTATCAATGTAACTCTGTTGGAGCTTTTCTCCCCGGGCCTCCGCTGAAAAAGGACATGTATCCAGTCGGACCATCCCGGTTAACAAATGTAAAATAAATAAATAAAATAAATAAATAAATAAGTTTGGATATTTGGAGTATATCCCATGATGCCTCCTAAGATTCTTCATATTCCAGATGCTTACTGCATAATGGCTAGAATTATAAATGTGTTTCCTGCCAAGCACTGGAAATCAATATATCTACCAGGAGCCTTGGATACACATGCACAAACATGAGTTGCATCCTGTATTCATTCAAGGAAGCAGGACTTTCATGGCACTTTACCCAATCCCATTTTAGTCAACTGAAGTTTTGAGGTATACATATTGTTTCACTAAAATTATTTTGATGAATCTATGAGCTGTAAATTTGATTACTTGATAACTTGATTACTTGATAACAGGTTCAATGGACTGATTGAATGCTGCACATCTTTGTTTCTCAATTTTTGTAGTAATGCAATATGTGTTATTGTTTTCCTGTTCATGATGTTTCTTCTGTATTCTGAGGTTAAAACTCAATAAAATATAGTACAAAAAAGATAAGATGTTGCTCCTCGGCTATAACTACGTTGTACTAGACAGCATGCATGGATTCCTGCCTTTCATCTCCCAGATAAATGTTGTACTTTCATTAGTTCCAGACAGAGATCCACCAGTGATCAACAGAAATACTACAAAGACTCAGTCATGGCATTTTGTAATAAAGCTGATATGAACAGCATCATCTAAAAGGACTTGGTGACAATCAGTGTACTTGGCATAACAACCTTTATCAAATTAGGCTTAATGAATGCACCCTTATCAGCTTACCTGCATGCATACAAATATCTGCAATTTTTAATGCTTTTTTCAGTGGAATAGATAGGTAGATTTGTCGGCTTTGCAATGGATTACTAAATTGCCTTCTGACTTATAAGAGATAAGTGGAAGACATGACCCTTAACTGAGTAATATATGAAGATTCATTTTCAAATCTGATACAAATTGTCCTACTTCAGAATATTTGTCTGTTAAAAATTGAGTAATAAGAGTTAGCATACATATTTGTGCATTGCCTGAAGATTGTCGATGGAATTTGTGAAGTGTACAGTGAACATTTTCTAATTGAATATGTTTTCAACACTTAGTTTTTATTTTTTTTTAAATATAAAATATGTTTTCAACACTTAGTTTTTATTTCCTTAAGTATTTTACATTTTATCAATTGATCCTTAGTTTTTTATCTTTTAGTAAAAAGAAAATCTTCCAAAGCTCATTTGTTTTACTTTCTCAATGTGGCTGCTGTGTTTATTAATCAAGTAACATTTGTCTAAATGTAATAGTAATGTTTATACGTGATTGGTCAGAGCAGTTGTCTTGTAACTCGTGTAGTGTGATGGGACAGCGACAGGGATTTGGTTCTGTTGTGTTATTTAAATAATTACTGGTGTGAATGCTGTGCTTTTATTCATAGGTTCATATGTGTTTACTAAGCTAATGACTACAAGGGCCTTTTTAAGCTTAGCCATGCATCCCAAATCACTGACAAGTCTGGTAATGATTGATGTGCCATGCAGTACAAAATGCTGTAAATGCATTCTTGTGTTCAAGTTAAGCCTCTGTGACATTTTAGTTTAACATAACACAATACATTTCAGAATGGCACTGTCTTAACATTTATTATCAGACATACAGATGTAATAAATAAGTAGTGTGACGGTGCACTGCAAACATTTTTCTGACTGTTTTGCACTGCAGTGTCACAAAGCTTCTTGTAGTGGACACTTTACTGAAAAACATGTTGGGAGGCATTTGCAGCAAAGTGTAACATTATTAAAAGTTCATATAAACTATTTCCTTTGCAATATTGATTATTGTATAGTATTTAGGTGGGAACATACCCTAGCCTAAATTTCAAGCTAAGTGTATTTATATAATATAATAAGCCATCATATACTTTACAGCTCAGGATTATTTTATGCTATAACGTTCTCCTGCCAGGGTCTGGAATTCCTGCAATGTGCAAGGCACATAGTGGGAGCTAGAAGTCATACAATGTGCAAAGCACAGAGGGGGACCTAGAAGTCAGGCAATGTGCAGTGCACAGACTGGGAGCTAGAAGTCAGGCAATGTGCAGTACAAAGACTGGAAGCTAGAAGTCATGCAATGTGCAGTGCACAGAATGGGAGCTAGAATTCATGCAAAGTGCAATGCACAAAGTTGGAGCTAGAAGTCATACAGTGTGCAATGCACAGAGTGGGGGCTAGACATCCGGCAATGTGCAGTACACAATCTGGAAGCTAGAATTCATGCAATGTGTAATGCACAGAGTGGGAGCTGGAAGTCATGCAATATGCAATGCACAGACTGGGAGCTAGAAGTAATGCAATGTGTAGGGCACAGAAAGGAAACAGTTACAACTAACAAGTTCTTCCTCATGCTGACAACACTATGGACCTGATGTTACCTACCTCTCCCTAACTTCCCATCACTGCTACACTAGATATGCCTGGGAATAGTTTATTACTGTTGTGAGAGATTCCTGGTCCTTCTTTCATTCTCCCACCAAAAAAGAAAGGAGATAACTTCTGACTGTGACAACTTTACCACCACTCTGGCCGCAGGATCATTGAAAGAGTACACATCAGCTGCACTGTAGAAGGCTACAGTGCAAAGTGCTGCTCTGAACTGATGTAGCATACAGTATAGGGCATGTTTATCCCCACCCCACCCCCATTTCAACAGTTACACTTTTGACAGATCAGTGTTAAAAGTTCATGTGTTGTTGTCATCATCAACCTGTTTTTCCATTTTTGCATTGAGTTGATCGTGACACATCAGCATAGGTCAATGTGACCAAATCTATTACAGCCATTATTTACACTGTCAGGTGGCTAGTCCTGACTGTTTTATGGTAATGTTTTAAAGATTAGTTTTTTTAGGTAGTATGCCATTCATGTATTCAGCATATAAAAAAAGATTTTTATAGCTTCCTAAATAATATAAAAATTATTAATAATAATACTGGTTAAAATCAGAACCCAAATACAGGAGACTGAGAAATTAGCAAAATCAGTCAGCAGTAAGATTATATAAAGAACAAGTTGATACATCAGTATCTAGAGGAAAATAAAAACTAAACTTGATGTTTTTTCTTATTTTTCTTCAGTTACATAAACTGTGCTACGGAAATTGCCATGCATGGCCTATCCTGCAAGGCAGAACTACCAGGGGGGGCAGGTAGTACAGGGCGAGCAGAGGGGGTGCTACCAGGTCACATAGCAGATGTGCTGGGCAGTGGAGCTGTAGCCAGTGGAGTGGGGGCAGGAGGATCCCATGGGACAGCCCTAACCTGCTATGCTGTGGGAAAAAAAAAAAAAAAAAAAAGCAGAGACAGAGAAAAGGGTTGGGGTGGGAGGAAAAAAAGGGAGAACATTAGTAATTTCATATGTGACATACAAAGTATTGATACAAGTATCTGATGCTATTCTGTTACCTTTACTTTTAACACTACAAACTTCTAACAAATTTCTTCCTTACTTTTAAGACTACCCAGTTTATAACAGATGCACACTATAGTACAGATTGCAGTCACCAGTCCTTGATGTGTGCATATAATGCACATATGAGTGTTCCAATTACACTGATTACAGTTTACAGCAGGCCATTCGTGCCACTGATATAGCTTTATGAAGTTATATTCCAATATCTTACCTTTGCTTTTAACACTATCAAATCCTAACAAATACCTTGTTTACTTTTACGACTACCCATATCCTAACAGATGCACAATATACTACAGACTGCAGCAAGCAATCATTGATGTGTGCATATATTGCACAAATGCATGTTCCAATTATACTAATTACAGTTTACAGCATGCCAGGGGTGACACTGCTTTTAGAGCTCTGACATTACATTGCAATATTGATGAAAACTTTACAGTATTGTAGATTTGGGAAGTGTGGATTTTGAAGGCATAACCTATGACTACTCTGTAATAGTGAACTGTTCTTTTGGCCTCCAGACAAATGCATGCATATTTTCTTTCTTTTCGCTGGTTTGCTGTGGTCCATTTGGTGGTTTTCGCAGTGTTTTCATGGCTACAGATCCATCTAGTAACATTCCACATATTTTTCGAGAGGATAGTACTGATGGTTCCCAGTGGTCTATAGATGATTATATTGTTCATACTGAAGATCGAACTAACAGACCAGGTGAATCTCTGTTTAGAATTTGGGAAAAAAGAAACCACAGAGTTAACAACCCTTTTTCTATAGTGGGTGTATCTGCAATACTATCGGCTAAACTTCAGGACATGTGTAGTATGTTGCAAAATGTTCTATTTAAAGGAACAAATATACATTTCAATGTTATGAGCCTCAAGAGATATTTAGAACTGGACATTACACCTAGAGGCTTCAGAGCATTTAAGAGCTCCAGTACACCATTCAACCTAAATGATGAGGATGACAAGAATTTTAAAGTAAGGTGGATCGCACTTGCACATCCGAGCTCCATTGAATGGCTTAAAATTCTTATTGAAAGGGATCAACTTAAGCAGAAAAAAATGAAGGATGAGGCTCTTAAAATTTGTGCAGACCTACATCAAGTTAGTCCCAGCTGTTTTGATACTTTGTTGGTTGAAATTAATGAAAAACTGAAGTCCTACGAGTCAGACTTGATTATTTGAAAAAAGAACAAATTGAAATATGATTTACTCGACTATGGGAATGGTAAAGCATTCTTATGGAAAAATAAATCACGAGGAAGCATGTCATCACAACCCAGAGAATGTTTTAAAAGAACTTCTGGTGTGTCTTTTGCTTCTTCTGATGAGACTACTATGGTGACCGAATGGGATAGTGAAGGGGAGCCTTTCCACCATTACCGAGGGCTCAGAATCCAGCCACCCTGAATGAATGGTTTCGGAGAGATGGAGACAGTGAACAATTCCTATCTAATTGGAGAAAAAGAGGTAGAAATACATGGGGAGAATTCAATGGTGGGGAAGGACAGTCTAATCAGGGCTATAAGAAAATGAAATGGCATTAACATTTCTGGGATTAATTCTTTAGTTATTAATATATCAAGATGTGAATTATCTGACTCATTCTTTCCTGTTTTAAACTTGGGTTTAAAATTTGAGGTGACAGTACTTCCTCAACTGCATGTTTTCAAATGTGAAGTTTTTAGATTGGCAAGGAAGTTGCATCTAAGGAAGTTTCATCTAAAGTGTTTTTTTAACCAATTGGAAAGTGAATGCGATTTACATGATTTGAATGATTTAAATAATAGTGAAGGCACTTCATTTTATTCATTTACTTCTGATGAAAATAATGTATTGCCTGAAGAGCCTAATCCTTATTGTAGACTAGATATCGCTACAGTTTCTAATAAATGTATGTTTATTCTGCCTTTTAATAATGAGGGAATTCAAAGTTTTATAAGAGTGTCAGGAGTGATTTGTGACAGACGAGTACCTGTAAGAGTGAAAGGGAAGGTCTACAAGAGGGTAGTGAGACCAGCTATGTTATATGGGTTGGAGATAGTGGCACTGACAAAAAGGCAGGAGTTTGAGCTGGATGTGGCAGTGTTAAAGATGTTAAGATTTGTACTGGGTGTGATGAGGGTGGGCAGGATTAGGAATAAGTATATTAGAGGGTCAGCCCAGGTTGGAAGGTTTGGAGACAAAGCCAGTGAGGCAAGATTACGTTGGTTTGGACATGTGCTGAGGAGGGATGCTGAGTATATTGGGAAAAAGATGCTAAGGATGAAGCTGCCAGGTAACAGGGAAAGAGGAAGGCCTAAGATAAGGTTTATGGATGTGGTGAGAGAGGACATGCAGGTGGTTGGTGTGACAGAGCAAGATGCAGAGGACAGGAAGAAATGGAAACAGGTGATCCGCTGTGGCAACCCCTAATGGGAACAGCCGAAAGAAGATGATGAATATCCTAACAAGGATATTATTGGCCTATTTTGTTTAAAGATAAGATGTTATTTGGGATAATAAAACACTTCCCTTGTGTAAAGGAAACATAATTTAGCAGATTTCCTACTACATAGTAGGTCTGTTACCCCTTTAAATGAGTTTGACAAACAATTTCCTGTGGAGTTGGTACTTTTAAGTGTAATAAATGCTCTATTTGTAAACATACTGTGAATAAGTTTATTAAACTAAATGGTAAGACGTTCTTTCCAAAAGAAAAGCGTTGTTATAATACTCAATGTATTGTTTACATCTTAAAATGCCCTTGTAATTTATTTTATGTGGGGGAAAGTGGGAGATCTTTTAAAAATAGCTTACAGGGGCACATTAGGGATATTAAAAATGTTAAAATTGAAATTCCCTTGGGTGCTCATTTTCAAAAGTTTTACCATAGTGATCCATCTGTACTACAAGGTTGCATATTGGAACAGATACATTTGGGAATGAGTGAAAATGGACACCTTAAAGTTAACTTGTTACATAAGGAAACTTTATATAGTTTAAAGTATGATACATTGGCACCCAGGGGGTTAAATAGTGAATGCAATTGGAAGTACATGATTTAATTTTAGTGTTTTAATTTTTTAATGAAGTGTAATTGTTTAATTGGTTATGAATTAATGATTGGGCATATTTATGGAGGGTTTCTTTTTTGTATTGTGTATATTCCTTGAAGGCATTTTGCTGAAGTGCTAGAGGAATAAATTGATTAATTTGAATTTGTGGTGGTTATTTTTTCTTTTTGCTTGTTTGCTGTGGTCCATTTAGTGGTTTTCGTAATGCATGCGTTTTTGCCTATTACAGTTGAGACATGAATGCTCAGTTTGATACAACTGTATAATAAACCAATAAAGGTGTCTTTACTTTTAATGCTAAAATAACCCTACTGTTCTGATGCATACATACCACATGCTTCTCGCATCCACGCCAGTCTAGAGGCATGGGTTTGCATATTCAGTTCTCAGTCTTTGATAGCTGTGGAAAAAACAGGACAGAATACCATTAAGCATACCAGTCCTGAATATGTTCAGCTTTTAACTCTTACATGTAGTCTCTGTAAGTGACACTTATACATCTGTAGGGTGCCCCCAGTCCTACAGTCCTCAATCCAACAGTCGAGGGTATCCCTCTTCCTCATTCTGAGGTCTCTGTAGTGATTCCTACATTGTTCACCAGTGTGGGAGATACTGGTTGCACTGGTCAGAGCCTGGACCAGACTATTCCATGCCTCTGCCTTGTAATCCAAGCCATGATAGTCCCTTTGCAAAAGTCTGGGCCCATGTTCATTCACTAGGAGTCCAACAAACACTTTGTACTCCTGTACACCCCATCTTTGATCAGAGAATCTAAAAACCTCTCTAGTAACACCTGCCATGCCTACCACAGATCAAAGACTAATGTAGAATGATGTTTTCCCACCAATTACAGGTATTGTGCTTATTGACAATGCACACTTTCTGGTTTTGCAACATTTGAAAGTGTTGTGCTTTGCTTACCATTGAGCAAAAACATTGTTGGAAAAAGTGTTTGTGCAATGGCCAGTAGTATGAATTGAATGCATCAAGTGTATGTTTGTGGCTGAGTCCTGTCTGCTACCTGGGTGGCCTATTTGTCCGGTTTGTGAAATACCACTCTATCCACAAATGAGATGAGCATAGCCAAAGCCTTTTGTGCTAAAAGAAGCATCATGCAAACAGTGCGTCCCCCCCAAAAAAAGTATAAAAAATGGCAAATTAGTTGAAATGCAGAAAATCAATTTATGACATACACGGTAAAAAATGTTAGTATACATGAGATATGACTACATAGATTTGGATCCCAACTCTCACTTCTTCTTCTTTCAGCTTTTCCCGGTTAGGGGTCACAACAGCGGATCATCTGTCTGCTCATGATTGACAGTGGAGTTTTACAGTGTCAAGTTGCCAGCCCGGCACCCAACCTTCCACACTAGGCACACACACACATGCACACACTCACACCTAGGGCCAATTTAGAGTGCCCAATCCACTTACTGCATGTCTTTGGAATGTGGGAGGAAACAGGAGCACCCGGAGGAAACCCATGTGACCACAGGGAGGACATGCAGACTCCGCACAGAAGGCACCCCAGCTGAGAATCAAACCAGAGAACCTCTTGCTGTGAGGCGACAATGCTAACCCCTGCACGACTGTGGCTGCCCTGGATCCCAACTCTCACTGCAATGCACAGGATCCCAACTCTCACTGCAATGCACAATCAAAAAACAGGAGGGGGGACTTATCCATCACTCCTCATAAACAGCTTTGCAGTAAATACATGATGTAATTCCTTACACAACCAAGTGCAACTGAATGTACAATTATATCAAAGCATAACTTGTTATTTGTAAATGTATTCTATTTAATATATTTGCATGTAGTGTACCTAGTGATCACACAACCTGTTATGATTATTTTTTGCAAATATACAGTTATGTCCTACCTTTCTCTGTTTCTTGGTTATTCATCAGTTATCTGACCAGTACTCAGAGACATGTGGTGTATAAGCCATTCTATATTATTTACTTTACAATGTGTGAGGATATTAATTGGGAACTCTATGATATGCAATTGCCATCAAATTAACAGAAGGTTGAATGGCACAAACAAGCATAGACAGCTGTTTTTTGGGGGGAGCAAAGTTGGGTTCCTGTCATGACACATATAAGGGTATACTGTTCTTTGGAGTGGGGTGGGCACAGGTTGAACTACTGTTATGGCACAAACAATGATATGTTGCTGTTGTTGCTCTCCTTGTTTTGCATCCTGCCTGTTTGATCTAGTGAGGGTGGTGAAGGTGGAAACTGCTATATAACTCATTACTTTCTAACTTCTCTCTGTTTTGATTTCGCATTACAAATGCATGGTGCTAAGCTGAGGGCATGTAGTGATCATCAATACTTTCAGGAGGTATTGATGTCTGAATCTTTGAGGTGTAAAGCTAACTACTTGCTAATGAACACATACAAGTCAAATAACTCTCTACTGTCTCTTGTTACATTAATTTCTGTACAAATCTCCCACCTTGTAGTTGCTTACTGTACCAAGTGATGAAATACAAGGACATGTCATGGTATTATTATACAATATAGTACCTTTTCAGGACATACCTTGTAAATGCAGCAGTTGCCACAGTGTTAGTTCAGGGTTGACAGTGATGCAAACAGTACAAGTCAATACTTGTGGAGATAAAGGCTGTGACTCTGAGTTGAGGCCAGCAGAGGTTACATGGTTCCTGTATTGTGTCCCTATCCACCCTGTAGCACTCTGCAATGTCCATGTTGTGTATGTTGTGATAAGTTAAATGTGGTCTGAAAACTCTTCTCCATCTTGACCAAGGCCTGTTGGCAGCAGCATTGCCTGCAGCCTGTAGCTCATACAAATGGAGTTTAGCAGTAGCAGGTCCAAATATTCTGCTTGTATAGGCTTTCTATACTTTTGAAATCCACAGGAAAAACCAGCATGGGGTCTACATGGTTGCTTTATAACTTGTTGAATAGCTCCACTAGATTGGTTGATTAGCAAGTAATTCAACTGCTAATACTGTAATTAGAATCTCTAATACACAGCCTAGACAGATGCAATCCATTAATAATCTACTCCATTATAAAAAGTCAAATGTGTAGGTAGCCAAACTGATGGCGAGGATACTTAACTACATGTTCAGAAAAGTAAAATATTTCCAAAGCTATCTTTACAGATAAGTACTGAACTCCAGTAGGTATGCTCTTACAGTAAACTCTCAGTTAACCAGCACCCATGGGGATTGGTAGATGCTTGGATAACTGTAGTTTCTGGTTGCTTGAGAGTTGCTATTAAAAATAGGCCTGACTAATACTGTAACCTATACTATTTGCTTGGTTTGACTTGTTCTTAGGCTCGGGAGAGAGGGAATCTATTCCTATCTTCCTTTTAAAAACTCTAAAACTCTAAAAACATAAGGTATGTTTCTGCAGGGTGGGGAAACAGAAAGTGCGACACATGAAAACTGTACTGTAGTTCTTTAAATTTTTTTCTGGTTGCTTGACTTCCAGTTAACTGAGGTTTTACTGTATTTTGTGACCTACATAATGCATATGCTGGAATACATTATTGAATAATGTGAAGCAAAGCTTTTTACACTATTTGTATACATTAGCATTTCAGAGGCACAAATGATTGACAATACATGAAAATACCACAGTATAAGGACAAAATGATGGACTTCAATAATTGGCTAAGCTTCTGGTGTCATTCAAAGGGGATCCAGTATCTGTCTGCCTGAGACAACATGATTGACAAACCACGATACTTTGCCAGGGATGGTCAGTACCTGTCACCCCTGGGATTCAGGTTACTAACTAAAGCTCTTGCCACCCCTATAGTGCCTTTTTTAGGCAAGGTTCAAAGGACAAAACCACCACCGTAACAGATACAAGCATGCAAAATCTGAAGGTAATGCTACTCAATGCTAGAAGTCTAAACCTCAAAATGCACTCTCTCTAGGCACTCCTAAAAATGGAGAACATCGATATCTGTGCAGTAACTGAGACCTGGTTCAAGGCTCCAGAGAGCACCCCTGCAATACCAGGCTACAACTCTTACCACACTTTTCAGCCACCAAATTAAGACCAAAACAATAAAGGTGGAAGAGTGTCCATATTCAACAAGGATATTCACACCTCCAGGCTAGTTGCCCAACACAATGCATCTGAAATTCTCCAGGTGCAACTAACACTAGGTAAGACTGCAATCCAAATTGTAGCTTGCTACAGATCCCCCCGCCATGCCCCAAGAGTTTCACTACACCTTTCTAAACATACTGGAAAATATTAAGATACAACCAAACACCCTAATACTGGGTAATTTCAACTACCCTGCCATTAACTGGGAAAACTACTCGGGTGCCAGCACCTTTTCCCAACGGTTCTTGGAATTCATAAATTCCAATGCCCTGGATCAACTCATCCATTGTCCCACCAGGGGCTCCAATATCCTAGACCTATTCATTACCAACATGGGAGATAAATGCTCCACACCAGTGGTCACCCCTTCATTGGTCAGGTCTGACCATAAGCGAACCACCCTTGACATCCACATCCCACCCACCCCCCCACCCCCCAGTAAGGAAACCTCCATAAAACACTTCTCCAAAGCCAACTTCATGCTACTCAAGTCAGAAGTGACAAACTTCATGACACCCATGCAGACGGGAGCTGAAAGTCGACTGCTGAATCCTACACTAAGGCACTGTATGAGTACATCCACTCGTGCATGAATCATGCCATTCCAAATAGAACCAAGACGCTCTCCTCCAAAAAAATGAAGCCAATCTGGTGGTCCCCTGCCATAAACAAACTGTACAACAGAAGGAGGAAACTGTTGCAGAAAAGAGGAAAATCACAGGATGCAAAACATTTCCTTACCAGCCTCAGTAAGAAGGTGAGATCCCTCATAAAATCCTCCAAAGCTTGTTACAAAAATAAAATTGCCAAAGATTCCAAAGACAACCACAAAGGCATTTTATAGAAATGTCAAGAATCTAAATGGCAATGCTGAGATCTGCTCTGAGCTACAACAGAATGGCATTAAATATACTGATCCCAAGGATATTGCCAGTATCCTGGCAGATCGATTTAGTGCCAACTTCACCCCTGTCTCACCCCATAAAAGGCCCATCTGAATACCTAAAGATTGCCAAATTACGGTAATCACAGCCACACAGGTAGAAACCGCACTCTCCAAAGCTAAGAATACAGCATCCATGGGACCAGATGACATCCCAGGCTGTGTACTACATGAACTACAAAATGAACTGGCACCTGACCTAAGTGTCATGTTTAATTATAGCCTCATCTCAGGTTTCGTGCCCACTGAGTGGCATACAGCTACAGTTATCCCACTCCAGAAGGGGGGAATCCACCTTGGATCCCGGGAACTACAATCCCATCAGTCTGATGAGCCTGATCTGCAAGGGCATGGAATGCATTATCATGGAACTTATAAACAAAGACATTGGCAACCTTCAAACACTAGACCGCACCCAGTTTGGGTTTGTGAAGTGTCAATCTTGTCTCCTGAACCTGATTGACTTCTTTAAATTAGTCTCCAGAGCTGTGGACAAGGGTAAGGTGGTCCACACAGCCTATCTGGACCTCACCAAGGCTTTCAACACCATCCCACACTCTGGAATCATAGATAAACATACTAAGCTGGGCATAAATCCCTATGTCACTCGATGGGTTGCCAACTGGCTTTCTGACAGAACCACGAACCACTTCACCAAACAAACAAGCAAAAAACTGTTGAAACGAACCAGGAACAATAAGAGAAGTTCTTCTGTATGTTGAAAAATCCAAGTATACTTGGATTTTTCAACATACAGAAGAACTTCTCTTATTGTTCCTGGTTTGTTTCAACAGTTTTTTACTGACAGAACCCACACTATAAAAGTAGCCGACTCCAAATCCAGCTCCAGACAAGTGACAAGTGGAGTACCCCAGGGTTGAGTCCTGGGACCGCTCTTGTTTGGCATCTATTTCTCTGAAGTACAGGCCAACACTAAGGGACTCTGGCTAACAAAGTTCACAGATGACTGCAAACTGGGAGCCAATATTGAATCCCCAAATGATGTGGATATTCTACAAAAGGGCCATACAGAAACAGATGCTTGGTACTAGAGCCATAGGCTCAAGCTTAATGCCAAGAAATGTATAGTTATCTCCTTTGGGAAAAAACATGTACCCCATGAATTACCACATAGGTGGCAGTACACTAAATACTGAAAGTGTGATGAGAGACTTGGGGACACAGGTGGACAGTGGTCTCACCTTCGATAATGACATTGCCACAACAGTCAGGAAATCCTTCTATGTGGCACACCTCATCACTAAGGGCTTTTCATCCAAAAAAAAAAAGGAGGTCAATGTCCCACTGTACTCATCCCTCAATAGACCCATTATAGAGTACAATGCCCCATTTGGTATGTACCTCACAAGACATCTGCAACAGCTGGAAAGGCCACAGAAATACCTCACTAAAAGAATCACAGGCCTTAAGCAGATGCCCTATGCTGACCATCTAGAAAAACTCCAGCTATACTCTGTGGCATATCATCTACTCAGAGGCAAGCTCTGCTTAACATACAAGGTCATGTCAAACCCTGAGCTGTTGGACATGCTCCACTTAAAGAAATCCCAATCCCTCAGAACCACATGCTCCAGGGATCTAAACCTTGTTATCACAATGAACAAAACATGCTGGAGGGATAGGTTCCTGATCCAGAGACTCCCTATAGTCTGGAATAGACTGCCCATACATGTCAAGCAGAGTGCCTCCTTGGCCCTCTTCGAAAGGAACCTTGACGATTGGATGGGAGATAGGAAATTCACCCCGGGGATCACGTCAGTTGCCCTGCTAGACAGGGGTCCAGGGAAGTAAATACTGTGGGAAGAAATATCTTGGGAATTGTTATGGCTAGGCTTGTATAGGCCCTAGGGCTGATAGCCTAGGACCAACCTATGAACCTATGTGATACATATGTACAAATGTTTCAAGGATAGGTCCTTAGCATTTCAAAGTATTTTTATTAGCAAAATGGTTCATGTGCCTTTTCCTTTGTGGGTTATGGAGCAAAGAAAAGTTACTGTTATGTCACAAACTAGACTGCACTGTTCTTTTGGAGGGAATACAGTTGAGTTACTGCTATGGCATATACAAAGATAGGTTGCTCTTGCTAGTCTCCCTGTTTTGCATCCTGCCTGTTGTTAGTATTTCATATCTGTAGACTGTTTTATGTTTTTTCAGTGGGTACTACTGACTGCCTACCTTTACTGTTTTATCTGGTAACAGTTACTGTGTAATTATGGGGTAGCTATATGTATTATTGTTCTGTTGTGTTTTAGGACCAAAAATGTCATTGAGGCACAGACCTCCCTTCAGTGAGGCCAAGAATACTATAACTGTTGACGTGCTCTGTCAGTCTGGGGCTTTTCTTCTCAGATGGGGTTGTTTCAATATTCCAGAGAGGCTGAGACTATGGCAGCAGATTATTACAAACATCAATTCCATGGGTGGCCATAGCTGGACTTATGAGCAGGTGCAGCACAGGGCCACTGAAATGATAACCTCTGCATGGAGCTGTGCAGCTGCTGTTACCTGAGACCAGAGGGTAACTGGGGGGTGGGCCTGCTGCAGACCCACTTCTCACCCAATGAAGAATTCCTGGCAGATCTTCTACAACAGGACAACTCACAGCAGAGTGGTCCACAATATGTGATTGATGTGGGCACTGCTCCTCCTCAGTTCCAGGAACAGCTTCCTGGTAGTCTTTGTTATATGACTAGTTGAATATTGTTGTATGGTAAAACAATTGAAATAAAAGTAAGTTCTGTGTCACGTGTGATTTTTTTTTTTGTGGGGAATTGAAGATTGTTGCAGTGATAAGCTCAGTTTGAAGTTGTCAGCCATATTCTTGTTGAACGTACACTTCATGCAGATAGAGAGGAGTACATTTAGTACCCCCTGTCTTACTGTTAAGTGTGATGATGTTGGCCTTACCACTTGCTTAACTTATTTCAGGACCATCAGGAATCCAGTGACATATGCCTCCTGCAGATGGTAAGCCAAATAAAGTTATTTCAGTATTGCAGATCAATTTATAGAAATATCATAATGTTTAATTGTAGGCCTGTTGTGTGTATTGCTGTACTGTCTGTAGCAGTGGCAGCACTGTTAGTTGTTTAGCATATATTGCACCTTAGTAGTGCAAGTGTTAATGTATGCATGTGTTTCTCCCTTCTTATCACAGGTGATTGTGACAGTGGGAGTTTGGGCCCTGTGCCACCTGATGACACTGACAATGGTGGTGAAACTATGGCACAGTGCAGAGGCTGAATCTGACACAGAGGTTGACATCCAGTCACCTGCTTCTTTTAACCTGGACACAGCCTATAGGCCTACACCTACCCAGTCCACTGAGTCCACAGATATAGGACAGGTAGAGGGTAAGGACATTGATCAAGAAAGTGTGGCTACTGCTGCTTCATCACCTGTTAAGTCTAGCCATAGCCAAAGTGTTGGTGAGGTGCCACACAAGAGGGTTGATAGGCATGCTCAGAGGGGGCTTGCTGTCCCTCCTCCACTTAGTGCAGGTGTCTCATCCTATGTCATTGAACATATGTTTAGGGCCATCACAAAGGCACAGCCAGATTCAGAAAGGTGCTCCAGACAAATGCTTGGGGTTTTAGATGTGCAGTCTGACATGCATAACTGCCTCCACAGTATCTCTTGATAGTTCTCTTGATCAGATGAATGACATGTTAGACCAAGGGGTGTCTGTGATGGACCATGGGGTGTCTGCCATGGAACAAGCAGTGTCTGTGATGGAACATCTGCTGGGAGGAGAATGGCATCTTCATAGGAGCACGTCAACCACAAGATCTGCTGATAGCCAATGTGGCCATGCCTGATCATGCTGCCATAGTGGCAGTACTTCTACTGGTCCATTGTTGAGTCTGCTGTCTGCACCCAGATGTGCAGGCCATGGGGTCATAGTCCTGGGTGTTCAATGATGGGAGCACATCCAGCAGACATTGGTTACGCTAAGGTAGCAGCACTGCATCTGACTTTGGGCTCGGATCTGCCAGTGCAACTCCTGTAAGAGCCAGTTCTTGTGGTCATTTGTGACAACAAAGAACCCATACAGACACACACACAGCCTGCCTGCTTCCCTTTCTCCCTCACACACTCACCAACCTTTTTGTCAGCCTAGTTCTCCTGCCCCCACCCCCCACCCTGTGCAAGTGATGATGTGTGCCATATCCTTGTTTTCTCTATCTCTTTTGGATTCAAGGATACAAACACTTTATGTCTGATGCACAGGGTGCATAACTACCTTAGTGCCCATTTGTGTTGTTGAACTAATAATTGTACCTGTCAGTTATATTTGCCTTCCTAAATTATACAGTGGGATAGGGATAGCGTCATCATGTTAGTACATTCTAGTGTATTCTTCACTTTAAATTGTAATGGTTATTCTAAGCCTCTTACTTTTGGCTTAAGCACATGGGCTTCAGGCCAGTTGTCTTACATTAAGAAGGTTTGTAGTCTATACTCTTTTGGGAGGAGACAATAGCCTCTGCCCTTCTGAGCTGGGAATTGCTGATTGAATGCTTATTGTGCCTGCTTTTCTAAGTGTCATTATTATGGTTTAAGCACTTAGCCTCCAAACAAGTTATTTTACGTTAGGAAGGTTTGTGGTGTAGACTGTTGTGCAGGAGAAGATAGCTTACACCCTTCTAAGTTGGAAATTGCTGGCTGAAGGCTTATTGTGTCTGTTATTTTGAAAGGGGCTTAGTTCTGGTTTAAGCACTTGGGTTACAGACCCCTTATTTCACACTAGGAATGTTTGTTGTCTACACTCTTGCTGGAGTATTCTACTTAACTGCTGCTTTATTTAAGCTGTGTTTTCTTCTGTTGTGATTACGATTTTCTGCACTTTGAATTTCTAGAACTTCTGCATTCTATAGCATAGACTCTGTTCAGGCTTGCATCTTGCTTGAATCTAGACTGTTTGGTATCATTTGAGCAGTAAACTGGCCCTCTTACATTAAGAAGCCCCCCCCCCCCCCGCAGCCTTGAGGCATAACTGTGCAGCCAAGAAACCATCTGAGTTGGGGATTGCTGGAATAAGGCACAATCCTGACCTTTCCCTTTGTTTACTATTTTCAAATCATTTAACTTTACTCATATTCCAGCATTGTGTTTGGCTGGGTTTGCACTGAGTTTACTGGAGCTGCTCAAAGCTTCCACTGCTGCCCTGCATGCATCTTAATTGTGCATTGTGAAACACTGACACATTTTCTATCCCTAGCCCTCCATAGAATAGACATATTTTTAGTCATACACCAAAACCTGGTATATCCTGCCCACTCCCCACTAGTTACTACAGTATATCCCTTCCATAATAGATGGACAGTTTCCCACCATTTCTCCAGACAGCCTGATTTACATGGGCATCCTGAGGCAATGTAGCAGTTGCCTCCTGTACACTGACAACCAGTTACTGCTAAAACAAACTTATACAACATGTGAGAGCTGTATCCATACTATGAATTTGGAATCAGTTCTCTCACATAAAAACAAACCAGATATCAAATATGTTGTCAGCACACACACACTTCACCTCTTGCACATAACAAGCTCACAACATATAATCCCCCCCCCCCCATCTGTAGAGGTGCTCACTAGAAACCTAATTAAAGATCAGAGACTTTCCAAGCATAAAACTACTGAACACACTGCAGACCCAACAAAATCTACTACACATAATAATACATACAGTAGTGTCTCGGCCAATAATCCCCTCAGGCAAGATGCCTCAAAACCAAATGTCTTACTCTTAAGTGACTCAATAGTGAGACATACAGATGTCCCCCTTGCCAGGCTGGGCAAGGAGAAGGTCAGCTGCCTATCAGGTGCCAGGGTCGATCAGATCAAGCACACATTCTCTCAACAAGAAGTACCATTATGACTCTGTCATAGTGCATGTTGCAGTGAATGACTGGAGACATACCTCACTGTACTATATGAAGATAGACATAACTGAGCTCTCAGATTATCTGTCCCAGGCAGGTATGTCCCTAGCCCTAAGCAGCATTCCATTTTCACCCAGGATGATGCCTCAGTACAAACAAAACATGACTGACTTCAACAATTGTCTTAGCTTCTGTAGTCTATCCAGGGTGATCCAATCTTCCAATATCTGTCAGCCTGGGAAGATATGGTCAGGAAACCATGCTGCTTTGCCAGAGGGGGTCTTCACCTGTTGCCACTTGGCTTTTGGTTACTGGCAAAGGTACTTGCCTCCCCCACAGTGGTCTTTTTAGCCAATCTCAGAATAACTAAATTCCCAACATAAAATGTTCCACTAGAGACAAACTGAAGGTTATGCTGCTTAATGCAAGGAGTGTAAATCAGAAACTGCACTCACTGAAAGCACTTCTTACCTTGGAAGATGCCCATGTCTGTGCAGTCACACAGACATAGATCAAGGCAGCAGAGAACCCCCTGTCCATGCAAGGCTACAATGCTTTCCACATGTTCAGACATCACAACGAGCAAGAAAGAGCCAAAGGCAGAGGTGTATACATCTTCATTAAAGACAATACACCTCAGGACTGGTCAAAGAGTACATCTCCTTATAGCTTCTCCAAGTTCAACTAGCTGTAGGTAAACCCCCCTTCCATATCATTGTTACCTACAGGTCCCCCACCATGAACCACTAATACTGTTCTGCCTACTTGGACCTACTTGAGTCGCACACTATACAGCCAAACACCTTGGTCATGTGTGATTTCAAGTATCCTTCCTTCAATTTGGAGTCATATATGTGCACAAGCACACTCACCCTAAGGTTTCTGGGCTTTGTTAATACAAATGCTGTGTAACAGATAGTCTGCCCTCCCACAAGGGTCTCAAATGTCCTATACTTATTACTCACCAACACAACCCTTGTGTGTTGCACCCCCCTGGTCAGGTCAGATAAGAATGCAGTCACATTCAAATTCACGATCATGCCTGACACCCCCTCAAGAGCAGAAAGGATGAAATATTTCTCTAATGAAAACTATAGCCTCCTAACCAATGCCAGGAATAGTTGCAAACCCTCTGCTATCACTGTCAAGAATGACTGCTATGTAGAAGTGTACACAAGTGGCTTATAGAAACACTTATACATATGTTGGCTGAGCATGAATGGATCAAAACAAGGTCCTCACAGAAAACAAGCCACCCTGGTGGCCATCAAACATAAATAATGTATAAAACAAGTGAAACAAAGTAATGTCTAAGAACAAGAAGGAACTAATTCGGCAGAGGAAGTCACCATCCACAGCTAGAACAAGCAAATTAGCTATCTTGTAAAGTCCTCTAAAGCCACATATGAACCTAAACTAGCATCTCTATCTAAAGATACTCATGAGGCATTCTTTAGCTATGTCAGAAATCTAAAAGTGAATGGCCAACTTTGTGAAGAACTAATAGTGGATGGAACCACTCATACTGGCTCTGTGGACATTGCTAACCTGCTACCAAACAGTTTGGGGCAAAGTTAATCCCGGTCCCCACCAGACATACCTCAAAGCATACCTGTAACCAGTCCTCTATCCAGTATCTCCAAACAGCAGTTCATAGCTGCACTCTCCATGGCCAAAAATACGTCTATGGGACTGGATAACATCCCAGGCTGCCTATTAAATGGTCTGAAACAGGAATTGTGGAACCAGTTGGCACTTTCTTCAACCGTAGTGTAAGTAATGGCTTTATCCCACCAGAGTGGAATAAAGCAACAGTAATTCCTTGCACAAAAGGGTTCCACCAACCAACCCTGGGAATTATAGACCCCCTAAGTCTAACCAGCCATATCTGCCAGGGCATGGAGAGAATAATCATGGACCTTATCAACAAAGACATAGGTGACCTTCAAACTTTTGTACCAACACAATTTCACTTCATTAAGGGTAGATCATGCTTATTAAAACCTGGTGGACTTCTTCAAGAAAGTCACCAAGTTCTGGATGAAGGCAAAAAACTACATGGAGCCTATCTTGACTTAGCCAAGGCTTTTGACACAATGCCCCCACTCAGGAATCATTGATAAACTCACACAGCTGGGAATTAACCCATATGTCACTAGATGGGTAACCAACTGGATCACCAACAGAACACATGCTGTCAATGTTGGAGAAACCACCTCTAGCAGCAGACCAGTTACCACTGGTGTAACACAAGGAGCTGTGGTGTGACCCCTACTGTTTGAAATGTATTTCTCAGATGTCCAGGGGAAAATAGATGGCCTGTGGCTTACCATGTTTGCCAAATGACTGAAAACTGGGTGCAATCATTGAGTCTGCCAACAATGTTGACATACTACAAAAATACCTTATGCAGACAAATGATTTGTGCCAAAGTCATGGACTCAAAATAAATGCAAAATAATGCATTAACATGCCTTTTGGCCAAGGGGAAGTCCCTGCATATTACAATATTAAAAGTACCCTTAGCCGAAACCCTCTGGCAAGAAATTTGAGAATACAGGTTGATAGCAACCTTAACTTTGATCACCATGTGTCCACAGTGGTAAGGAAGTCCTTCTATGTTGCACATCTCATAAGTAAGGGCATCACATCCAGAGCTAAGGATGTTATAACTCCACTGTACTCATCCCTCATCAAACCACTAATAGAGTACAGTTCTCCTTTCTGTGTGTACCTCACCAGATGCCTGCAGCAGCTGGAGAGACCTCAGAGGTTTTTCACCAAGACAATTCAGGGCCTGCAACACATGACCTACATGGACAGACTGAAGGCCATGTTACTGTACTCTGTATCTTATAGGCTGCTGAGAGGCAACTTGTACCTGACCTACAGAGCAGTCTTAGACCCTGGCCTAATAAAAATGCTGCACATCCACAAGTCACACAGAACAAGATTCACTTACTCTAGGGAACTTAATCTAGCCTGCAACATTAACAGGACATGCTAGACATAAAAAAGAGCTCCTCAATGACCCTATTGAAGCATAACTTAGACAATTGGATGGGAGACCATAAATTTACCCTGGTTGTGTCACCCATGTCCCTCTTGGATAACTAGAGTTGGTGTTGATTATACATGTGCACTGCAAATATAGACCATACAAGCTGGTCAATAAGGGAACAACTGTATAACATGGCTAGGTTTACAAAGGTCCTAGGGCCAATAGCCTAGCAACCTCTTATTAAACTAAGGTGACATCTGCTGGGCTCCAGGCCAGTGTCTGATCCTGACCTGGTGGGATGGCTGTATATGCAATACTCTGATATAGCAGATTACATCAACATTGTCTGTTAGGCACATGGTCGTACATCAGCATTGTTTGTTGAGCATATGGTGGTACATCAGCATTGCCTGTTGAGCATATGGTGATAACAGTGTCCCACATGTTGGTGTAAAAGGATCTCCGTAATATCAAGAAACAACTCACACACACACACACACACACACACACACACACACACACACACACACACTTGACTGCAGTGAGGAACCTCTACCTAAGTACACAGGATACAGAACACAGGACTATAAGCAAGTGCCATAGCACAAGTCTGTATTTTACATGTCTGCAGGTCAACTTATAGTGGATGACATCAGCAGTGTATGTTGGACAAAAGATGGTGGGAGATGGTGAAATGAATGTGTAGGCAGTTGCAAGTATCAAAATACTGTTTATTTATGGGATTGGGACAGTAAATGTAGGATACACACTTGCTCTTCTGGCTAGACCCAGACACACAGACACACACACACACACATAGACATACGCATGAGCACACACACACACACACACACACACACACACACTCACATATATATATATATATATATATATATATATATATATATATATATATATATATATATACACACACACACACACAGTTGATTTTAGTAAGAACAGAACCCCTACCTAAGTATACAGATTACAGAACTCAGTACTTTATGCATGCACCATGGCACAAGTGTGACTTTTATATGGTTGTAGGTTAATTATGGCAGATGACATCAGCAGGTCATGTGGAGGACAACAGGCTGGAAGGCCTGCATAGGCACATAGATTCATAGGTTTATATGAGTCCAGTAGCCTAACTGTGGAGTGTGTCCTAGGTGTGTAGAAGCTTAGCTGTGTAAAAACACAAGTACCCTTATTGAGCACAGCTGGAGGTTTGGTTTAGCAGAGCAAGGTTGTCAGCACCACCAACTGGCCCTATCCTTAAAGGAGCACACATTATATATTATACTTTGTAGTATGGTTGATATGTATGTGTAAAAAATACTGAGCCTGGGGGAGGCTGGGGGAGAGGCAACACATGTATGTATTGTGAACACATTACATATAATTAGAATGTGTACTGAATCTGCAATGTTTCCAAAGGAAATGAGCAATAAACACTATTAAGCGAGCATCAGATATACAGGTCCATAGCAGAGTAAGCAGTAGATTTCTGAAATGGTTAACAAAGTGTACTCGCATTTGAGTTACACCTGTTTGCAACTGGGTAATTGGTGCGCAAACATGAGCCACAATGCTAATGTCAATAAAAATAATACTATATAGTGTATAGTGTATACGGACCCAGGATCATGTGCATGACAGTCCTACACTTACATATGCTGCCACAAGAATGCTGAGGAAACAGTTGTCTATGTTGCACTTCATTGCTGTAAACTGCAATGTCACAGCAGTAAAACAAATGTTGTACACTCTGTACTTGAACCCAGTACAATCTGTACTCCAGGCCAGGTTTTCATGATAGCCAAGGGCGTTAATTGAATGCATCCCATTACTATTTTTGGCCACCTGCTTCATAGGTGGTCCACCATGATTTGCGCAAACCCGATAAACGCAGCCATTATCCGCTTATACTGTATGCGCTATGCAGAGTATCACGTAAAAAGTGCAATGAAAAAATGAGAGGTATAAGAATGAAAACTTTAGTAATGTACACAAAAAAGTAAAATAAGTGTCTGCTGTCACATGTTAAGGTACTTTCTGTACAAATCCACCACCATTTACTTCATTTCTGCACCAAGTTAAGATATGCAAGGATATGCCATAATAATATTATTACAGAATGCATTCTTGGTTCAGGACTTACCTTGCAAATGTAACAGTTGAGACAATTTTATTTCAGGCCTAGAATTTCCTTATGTCTACTCCCATGGTATGGAAGTATGCAGGAAAAAATAGAATGCAAGCTACATGGATGCTTTATAGCTTGTTTATAGCTCCACTGTACCGAAAATCACCTCCTTATGTTGTAATTAGCAGCTATGCAAAACATCTGCTACTTTACTGAATATATGAACTCTGTTAGTGGCCTTTAGTGCATAGTGTACACCTACATGCCACTGTATGCATCAATGCTGATATAAGGTGAACGCACGGGATCTTATTACTTTTGTCTGTGCCTGTGATATCACCCAAACATGTAGCTCAAAAAGTAGAGAGAAGGTTGCAGACCATGTAGTAGAATCCAGGAGCTTCTATACTCTAGCTCTACACATACACATGCTGCCACAGGAATAGTTATGTGACAAGCACTGAAAAACCTGTCATTCATTTCTCCATTTTCCATGGTTGATCTAAACGTTGCATTGTGCAAGCAAGGACAAAAATTAAAAAATACATTTTAACTTAATGCAGACAGATATTATACATTTTAACCAACAATAAAGAGGATGGCACATAACTTGTGAATAGTCCACTGATTACATGCACTTTCACACTTCACAGACCTACATGTACACCTATGTAAGTTTAACCTGACACAAACCCTTGATATTATTACTCACTGTTGCCCTGCATTCAGCATGAACACTGTGGAAGTGCCTACACGAAGTGAACATCCCTACATGGTTACAAGTTTTTTTGATGCAGCAAGTCTAATGAGTTTTGACCTCATTTGCAGCTTCACTGTACTGACAGCCCTGAAGCTACACAGTTGGTGACCGTGTAGGTAGGGAAACTGAATGGAAGCCGAATATTGTACAGTCAAGGGAGGGTATTACTCAGGTATATATCTGCATAGAGGAATGCAGACTTTTAATTCTACATTTCATGTGATTTACACTTTTTAGCTGTCTACATTAGTTAAGAGTACATTGTTCATTTGGGGGTTGGGGTGCAAAGCTGCATTTATTTCATTGCACATAATAAGGGATTGTTGCTATTGTTAATAACATTTTCTAGCATCCTACGTGTCTGAGAATGTGATAATCTATGTGGGTTAAATATTACGGTCTGTTTTATACAAATGTATGAACATTTACTTGCTCTTGTTTCTGTGTAGACTCCTTTGCTGTATTTGAAAACGTTCGCATACATGGCCAACATAAGCATGGAACCTCCACGGTTACTTCACAGCTTGTTGAATCGCTCCACTGAGTTGATTTCCTTCATTGGCATACAATTCAGCTACTTACGCTATAATTTGTATGCCACAGAAGTTTTCGTGTTTGTGCATGAGTGTGGTCCACTATGCAGGATTTACTGAATCTAAAACTTTCTGCAGCCTTGTGCGCATTGAACCACGACATCCAGATGGTCAAAATTATCGGGTAAGCTTTACTGAATCCCCTCTATGTCTTTAGCAGTGTGCAGCACTGTGCCCAGAAAATAGAGGACAGTGATAATCACAACACATAACCCAGACAATTCGTTAAATTATTCAGTAACAGCTTCCACAAACACTGTATTGTCACAGAGGTGCTTCTTTTTCTGCTAACAAGTGAAATAATAGACATTTAAGGACAGAGTTTAGAAATCATGGTTTCCAGTTCTGAAGTTACCAAAAAAAAAAAAAAAAAAAAAAAAAAGAATACTTTCAGTGACTGTGTGTGTGTCTGTGTGTGTGTGTGTGCGTGTGTGTGCATGTGTGTGTCTGTGTATGTGTGTGTGTGTGTGTGTGTGTGTGTGTGTGTGTGTGTGTGTGTGTGTGTGTGTGTGCAAGTATGTTTCCAAAAATACCCAAATTAGGGTTTTCACGGTCAGGGTAACTGTGTAGGTAATTATAACAGAAAATAGTGGGTGTGTGAGAGTTTAGGCCCACACATGTGATAAAGGGAGAAGGTTTGCCGCAGTATAAAATATTTGTGTCAAGACATGCCCATTTGAATTAATGCGATGTTTCATACTGACACTTCTATATGGCAGATGTTTGATAGGAGATCATGTTTAACCTTAATTTACATTACCGCTTCACTTTTTCCATATGTTATGTGCCATACCATCAGTGTTTTATTGCATCTCACTCCAGTACCCCACTATATAAATAAGTAGTACATTATTAACATAATACACACATCCATGCCCTTATTTCTTTTAATAAGCTAGCTAATTATATTTCTCTATCCCTTCTGTTTTGTGATGTGTGGTGCAACATGTTGCTATTTCTGCTTACTTCTCAGTTTCATTTGTTGTTTTACAAAATACTGTTTTTGGAATGACTCATCTGACATTTACCTTTTACTTGCAATGCTATAACTTGCCTTACAGATATTAGCATGTTCCAGCATATCAAGAACAGTACATAAAGTCCACAAAAAAGAATGAACTATGAAGAAATTAAATTCTGCGGTACGTGCTAGAATTGTTACATAGTTCACTGCCAGGTCAGTTGTTTATAGGAAGGATCAGACTTTTCCTGCATATTTCTAAAAAGATTGAAATTATGCAAAGCTCTACCATTACCTCATGTATAACAGTAAAACAGGATCAGACATATGTAAGGTGTAGCAGAACAATGCATGTGATTCTTCATATATTATTGCATATATTGTTTATTAAAGGAAAATACAGGTGCCTGTAGGCTTTACGAGTATTTGTAAATGAAAAAAAATGATGAATGCATTATTGGTAGCCCAGCACCATCCATCCAGGTGAACTAGTGAAATCACACTGCAGTTTACTGAGATGTTTGTACAATGTTATAAAGCATTAGACTGTCAGAGTTTCTTACTCCGACTAAATAATAATAATATTATTTCTACTATGTATTATAGAGCTTTTCTCCCTGGGCCTCCACCGAAAATGGGCTCCATGAGCCCAGTGGACCTCCCCGGTCATCAAACTGGAAATAAATAAATAAATAATAATAATAACATTGTTGTTGTTTCAGTGCTTGAGATCAACAGACAACCTTGAATTCTTCCTGGGTGTTGGTTTCATTTCATCAACCTAGATCTTCACTTTGGTAAGAGTGCTGTAATAATCATCTAATCAAAGGTTTTTGGCTAACTGTGGATAATAATGCAACCAGTTCTTTTTGTTCTGCATATGCTGGTAGTTGTTACTTCCATGGTGGTACAGCGGTAGCATTGTTACCTCACAGCAAGAGGTTCTCCCGTTCGATTCTCTGCTTGGCTTGGGAGTGTTTTCTGTGTGGAGTCTGCATGTCTTTCCCGCGGTTGGGTAGCATTCGAAAGACATGCGTGCGTAAATGGGCGTGCCTTCGTTGAGGGTTGGGTGTCGAACTGGCATCTCAGTGTTTCATAAAAAATCTACTGCCAATCATTAGCGGACTGGAGTTCTGCTGTGGTGACCCCTTACTGGGAAAAAGCTGAAAGACAAACAACAACAACATGCTGGTAGTAGTTCAGAGCAGATGTTTCTGCAGAAATGTGGTCAAAACTGTAAAAAAATATTCACTGAACTTGGTTGCTGCACTGGGCAAATGGAGAAATCTTCTTTATGCTAATATGCAGTGATACCAGAGTTAATTATAATAAATGGGGGTTCAGTATTAGGCACATGAGGATATGGGGACATTGCCCACACAAAATTGTTTACTTTTTATTTTTTTCAAACACCATCTTAAATTTAATTTCATATGATTGGTGTTTAAACAAAGTTTTTATTTAATAGTCCTGCAACCATTTAGGTAAAGACAGTTTTATCTGTCTCAAGTAAGTAACTATTAGCAATGTAAAAACACAGGAGGTTAAATACCCATTACAAATTCTTATGGGCAATATGGTCACAATTCCAAAAGTAGACTTGCTTGATAATTCTGATGATTTATGCAAATGGTAACCATGCAGATTGTTTTGGAAAGTCCCTCCTGCTGGATAGCATGAAACACATCTGCCTTACTGTCCTGATCCAAATACATTGGTGTTGCACACTGAGAAACAATTGTGTGCTTTTTTGTAATGTCCCATTCCCTGTACTAGTAGATAGTAGCTACAATGTCATTAGTGGAAGGAAAAAAGCAACCCTGAGCAGAAAATACATTTCTTTAATTAGCCTAACACAAAAATACAAGAGTATCTCAGACTTGAGTCTTTTTATTCTGACAGAAAATCCATTTCAATAGGAACCTTATGCTTTTAAATAGACAAGTTGCAATTAGTGTGTGCTATTTAGCAGATACTTAAGGTGAGCAGAGGAGCTCTGTTTTATTGGACACATCTGTGTCATATATCTGCATACTTAGTGCTCAGGACTGTACGACACTAATGGCATATTACACTACCTGATATTTCTATACCCCTGGCTCGTATCAGTTTATTTAATGTGCTGCCCAATGTCTTTATACTTGGTGATCTACAGCACTGTCAAGGAACATTTTTTTTACTCCTAGAGCAAATTGAAATACCCTTGGCAGATGTGTGTATCAAAACAATACACAGATTAACTGGCACCAGATACACTTAGGCTCAAGATAAAATAAAAACTGCACTTAGTTATTTTGTCTTGATATCTGCAGAATGTAGCCATGAGAATTAATCACAACCAATTTTAAATTAAACACAATACATCATATGACTATTCTCATTGAATCAGGTCCCTTATGTAATTTAGCTTATAAATATTAAATAAATAAGCATTATATTATATTATATGGATTTTATTGGAAATGTTTACATTATCCTATCATTTTATTAATAAAATAAATCTATCTTAATCAAAACTATTCCTTCAACACAATTGGTTGATATCATACAATTAATATTATCATTATTAGTTATCAGTTCCACTCCTTAATGTCTTGTTTGAAAGATTGGTTTCCTGCAATGAGATGTCATATTTCCCTATATCATACATTGCTGTGTATTGTGAAATCTTGGTAAATATTTTACATTGCTTTTATAAACTCACTTGCAGAAATCAGAAATGGGTCAAGATTATAAGGGGGAAGTAGTGATATTAAGGAATGACAAATAACTGGAACATATGCACTCTATTTGCCAGGGAATTAGAAAGTTGAAATATTTTCTTGTTAGGCAGTTACTAAAGCTACTGGAGAAATCTGTAGCAAACTATATTGTTAGGTTAGAAGGTATACCATGGGTTTTGTTACAGTGGCATGGTGTGTTATTCAGTAGGGGTTTGCAGTCCACTTAGAGGTAAAATGGTTATACAGTGAGGTATGGTTACATGCAGGCAGATAATGTCACATACTTCCAGAATCTCAAAGGTAACTTCCAAATCTGCTCTGAATTTGTGGTCAAGAATACCACATACACAAATGCCATAGATATAGCCAACCTACTGGCAGATAAGTTCAGTGAAAACTTCACCCCCTGTCCCCCCCCATCAGTAAACCAGGACACCCCCAGCACCTGTCTCCTCCCCCTTATTACCAGGGAGCAGGTTGTTAATGCCCTCTCAAAGGCAAAAAATACAACCTCATTGGGACCTGGCAACATCCCTGGCTGTGTCCTAGTCCTATATGAACTCAGGCAAGAGCTCTCAGCACCACTAGGCACCCTATTCAACCAAAGCCTGTGCACTGGCTTCATCTCAGCAGAATGGAGGACAGTCACTGTCATCCCTCTGCACAAACCCAGGCAATTATAGGCCAATCAGGCTAACTAGCCTGCTCTGCAAGGCCATGTAATTCATTATAATGGATCTTATAAACAAGGACATTGGCAACCTCCAAATGCTTGATCCCACAGTTTGGTTTTGTCAAAGGGAGATCATGCCTGTTAAACTTGGTTGCCTTCTTTGAAACATTCCCTAAAGCCATGGATGAGGGCAAAACAGTGCACACCACCTACCTTGACCTAGCCAAAGCCTTCAACACTATTCCCTGCTTGGGCATAATAGATAAACTCTCCCAGCTAGGCATTAACCCATAGCACCCACTCAGGCAAAATAGCAGAAGCCACCTCTAGTAGTAGACCCGTAACAAGTGGCATACCCCAAGGATCAGTCTTGGGGTCTCTACTGTTTATGATATACTTTTCTGAGGTGCAAGCCAAAAACAGTGGCCTTTGGCCGACCAAGTTTTCAGATAACTGCAAGCTGGTCACTGTCATAAATTCCCCTAGTGATGTGAACATCCTCCAAAAGGGCCTTAACCAAGCTAATGACTTGTGCCAAGAAATGCATCATTATCCCCTTTGGTGAAAATGGTGTCCCTATTAATTATCACATTAATAACAACGTACTAAGCACACGATTAGTCATGAGGAACTTGAGCACCTAGGTTGATAGCAACCTGACTTTTGACCAACATGTTGCCTTCATTGTACAGAAGGCTTTCTACATGGCCCACCTCATAAGCAAGGGTATTTCATCCAGGAATAAGGAGGTCATAACATCCCTGTACTCCTCCCTTATCGGACCCATTATTGAGTATAATGCCCCCTTTGCCATGTCCCTTGCCAAGCACATGCACCAGTTGGAGAGACCACAGAGGTTCCTGACCAGGAAAATCCAGGGTCTCAAACATCTATCCTATACAGATAAACTTGTACAGACTGCTCAGAGGTGACCTGTGTCTAGCATACAAGGCCGTCTCAGACTCAGCCTTGATGGAGTTGCTGCATATCCGTAAGTCAAACTCCACTCGTGCAACCTGCATCCAAGGTCTCAACCTGGTCTGTGACAATAATAGATTTTCACTTTTAAGAGGGAAAATCTTACTTTAGATTAGGTATGGAGGAACTACATAAACTAACATTTGATAAGAAATATTATCTCAGGTTTTGTAGAAAATGCCTTATGCTTATACAAAGTACACTACTTACTGGCATGATCTTAAATATTTGTGTGTAGCATAAGCATGTCTAGAATACAGAGACTAAACTCTCTGGATTGGTCTCATCGAAAGGGCTGTACCCCCCAACAAAAGCTTCGCCTGTATCTCAAGAAGCCATCATCTCTACAAAACAGGTACCTTATACATGCTGCATATTAAACACACCTTACACAATCTGATCACATTACATCACAAATGTACAATCACTGTGATAAACAGCAACAGAAGGAGTCCATAATGATTAACAACTGAGTTTAAATGTGAATCAAGTTAGATTCAAAATGTCCTAAGACAAATGAAGCAGGCACATACCACACTGGACCCTTCAGTTAGTTCATGACAGCTTCATTCCTACCTGGGACCAGAATTAGGGACATCTTAACTGTATTACAAAGGTTTAAGTAAACGATGATGTTCATTTCGTGCATCACAATGAACAATCAAAGGAGATCCTCCATCTCAGATATGCATCACAATAGGGTGAATCTTAAATATTTTAGCAAGCCTGACAAAACACATTTATGTAAAAAAATTCTCCATTCACCTTATATAGGATCTGTTTTCCAGGACAAAATGTTAGTATTCAATTATTGACTGAGATCATGGACTTAGTGCAACTCACTAGGGGGCTTTGCACTCAGTGGACTTTATGTCTCTTTCTCTCTTTGGACTACAACTACTGAACATAAGTTGAACCATTATAGTGTGATTTTAGACCACTTCAGAGGCCAGAAAAGAAAGTAAAAAAGATGAAAATCAGAGATAAAGGTGGCCTTTCTAAATGCTAGAAGACTCAACAGTGAAATAGGACAGATAGAAGATTTTTTTTGGGGACCTAAGAAAATATATAGCAAAAAACCTGAAATTTCATTTATAGATCTAATTCATGTCAGAATATTCTTTCATGTTTTGATGTACCTCATTTCAGTGTTATCAGATCTGATGGGCTTCGTAGTAGTATCTCAATATTTATAACAAAATGTATAAATTCTAGATACCAAGAAAATAGCTCTGGACTAGAAACTTCGCACACACAAATGAACTGTAATTCACAGTACACAGCATTATTATTTCATGAGCAAATTCCAGGATGTCAAAATTAATGCAAATGTATTTTTATGAAAGAGGTCAACTGCAAAAAACATTGACTGGAGACAGTTATGCCAAATATTAATTTAGTATATTAATTAAAACTCTCTTGAACAATTAGTATGAAATCATAGCTATTACAATAGGAAACCTAGGTTATTTTTCTTCCTACCCACAGTTTCACCATGTGCAATTAAAACAGATCATGGTACTACTGATTTTATCCTAAGCATACACTCAGTTCATATTTTTCATACACGGGTCATCCTTCCTGTACTTTATCATTGGAAAATATGATGTGATAAGTGATGCATTTATAAAAGCAGATTGGGATTTGGGTCTCCTATGTGCCACAGATTTTAATCTCTGCAGAACATACCTATCCTTGGAAGCATGGATCCATCTCCTACATAAACGATGACTACAAATGTACTCAAATAGTAATGTTGTGCTAGCAACCAACCTGCACAAATAGAAAGAGTTGTTCTTACAGGCGGAAGGCTTCTTTCCACTGCCTATGAGGAAGAGAGACCTCCACAATATCTTAATGTTATTATTCTCATGCAAGTGTTGCTGCAGGTTGGTAGACTCGCATTAATTAATTAATAATAATAATAATAATAATAATAATAATAATAATGATAAAAATAAGTAATTTCTATAATTTAAATAATGTATAAAAATTACTTATTTTATCAGTGTTACTGCAAGTTGGTGGACACGCATTAATTAATTTAATAATAATAATAATAAAACTGATAAAAATAAGTAATTTCTATACTTTATTTAATTTAGATTTAGAGAGACCACTTGCCATAATGGTTAAGGCCAATGCTGTTTTTATGTTCTCTCTGTGGGGTTGCTCCTACCTCCCAAAGATTATGCTGAATGTTTCCAATTCAAACTCAAGCAAGAACAGAGTTGTAGACAGTAGCACTCTAGAAGGTGCCTATGGGGGAAGAGTTGTATTACCCAATTACTTTTCATATCAACTGTGATGTGCAATATCTCCAAGATAGGAGAACATAGATCATAGACTGCACTCCATGTCAGGGACAGCCATTGTAAAAATTGTTTCTACTGAATTTGGTTGTGTTGACTAATGTCACTAAATGAGCATGGGTATCACTTACTGGTAATGAGTGGGTGGAGGACCCGGCCTACTTTGACCTATGACAGAGAGCCATGCAAATGTGTCAGGAGTGTATGTGTTCCTATTGGCCAGGATGTGCCTGCCATAAGGCCCAACAGCCTTGGGTGCAAGCTTTGGATACCTGAGATACCCATGTTGAGTGAAAGCTGGATATAAAACAAGTTAACCTGAAAAATATGAACTAAGAGTTGATACAGAAAATGACAGGGTGATAAGAAGGACGCTGTACATCCTATGTATTCGGGAGACAAGATGAAAGATCAGTGCAACAAAGTCATTTGGTTTGGCACCCAGAGTCTACTACTCAAAAGAAGAAGAGAATAGAAATGGGTCAGAAATTGTGGTGAGCAAAAGGCTTCAGAAGACAGTGAGGTATGTCATCAGAATCAGTGACAGACTCATGGCAATCAGACTCCAGTGTTATGACAGACCATATTCCTAGTCTCAACCTATGCCCCCACAGCCGGATTGTGATAACAAGGAAAGGATTGCATTCAGGCTGCAGTTGCATGAACTGTTAGATAAAGCAGGACAGCATGAATTGGTACTGATCATGGTTGACCTGAATGCACATATTCAGATAGACAGAACATGATATGAGAACTGGCTGGGTCCACATGCATGGGGCAACTGAAATAAAGAAGAAGAAGCCATTCTAAACTTCTGACTGGCAAATGGCTTGATGGTGGCCAGCACATGGTTCAGCAAGAGACAAAGGGACAGTCACAAGATCACACATAAGAGTGACCAACATGCAACTCGAGTAGACTTCCTCCTAGTAAGGAAAGTAAACTGAGGTAGAATCAGTGATTGCAAAGTCATTCACAGTGAAACAGTCATCACATAGCATAAACCAATGGTTGCCACAATCAACTGCAAGCAGTGGTCAGAGAAGGCTCTAAGGTCAACATATACTAGGCCAAAGACCTGGAAGCTGACTAGATAGAAAACACAAGAGTTCAAAGAAATACTTATGGTTTTAACATGGCTGCTAGAAGTGGAAATAGGTAGAGTTTTAGAAGAATGGCAGAGCCTAAAAACAGTATATGCAAGTACTACAGAATAGATTTATCACTGAGCCAGATGTGGAAATAAGGTATTTAAGGAAAGCTGGTGGTCCTCAAAAGAACAAAGTAGTAGTGCAGGAAAAAGTTGGAGAAAGAAAAAAACGGACCAGGCTATGAAGGAATACTGATTGGTTAACAAAGAGGCTAAGAGAGGAGCTGCAATAGCAAAGAACAAGACATCAGAGGCACTCTACCAGCTTCTCAAAAGTGACTTGGTAGATGGCACAAAGAAACTCGAGGCAACTTTTGCTATGCAGACCAAACCAAAAATACAAAGGGAAGACAAAGTGCATGGATCAAACCATTGTAATATTGACTCCAAAAAATATCCAGCACAAGGGAAAGATGAAAAAATATTTTAGAAATTTAATGTGGCAAATCCCATGAATACAATAAAAGCAAACCAGTTTTAGCTAAAAAGTTTTAGCCTCCTTCAGTGCATCAAAAATATTCATTAGGGCAAACCAACCAGAACTAACTTAACTCATTCAAGCCTGGTTTAAATAAAGCACCTAACCTAATAATCCAAGCAGATTCTTTCTGATTTAGTAAATTGTGCCATGAAGCTTTACACAACTTGTTCATATGAATTTTGTCTATTATGTTAAAGGTAAATTTAGCAGTTTAATGTATTAGAGTATGTTTGTAAAGGGCATTAGAAACCCTTTTATTTCTTATTTCACTTAAATGTTCACTGATTCTATGTCTGAAGGGTCTGGATGTTTGTCCAACATAAAATGAAAAACAGAAACAAGTGGCCAAATAAGCAATCCAATTACTGCTGCAAATTAACATCTTACTTCATAAATTGTGGATGTGTTACAGCTAGTAAATTCCTTAGTATGAGATACATGTGTGCAAGCACTACAATGACCACAAGAAACACATCCTGATAGTATATCTCCAAACAGGGTTCTTTGTTGGCTGATAGGTGGACTGTAATGTTTATAATGAGTTAAATAAGAGTTTATAGTTCTACCTCTATGATAGGAAAATAGACATCTGGGGTTGAGCAATTCACTCAGTTTGTCTTGGGCAAACAAAATATCCTGCTTTGCTTTTAAATCTATTGGTGTTGGTCCCAAAAGTAGTGACTAGCCTGACTGGTTGTGGAATATGATTTTCAGTCCGAATGGTTCTGTCCTTGTATTGTAACAATTGGCACCTATCTATTCGATCAACCTGATGCAATGTTCGAATGATAGGATCATGATGATATCTTCTGATAAGTAGCATATGACTTAAATCATATTAGGTGCTATGCACCTTTGAAAGCTGTTATTATCAAGCCTTATGGAAGAGAAATCTATAAACGGCTAATCTGTTTGCTAATTTGATGTATCATCGGTATTCTCCAAGCACTACAAAAGTATCATACATTAGTGTCTTTCAACCTTAGCCATAATGAAGTAAAATTAATAACCAATATTAATTCATTTTAAAATCAGTAAAATAATATGATTCAAGAAGTATTGCCATTCATATTATCATATTATCTATCTAAGAGTGAAAATGATTATTACTGCACACTATATAAGGATGTTAAATGGTGTTTAACAGCCTCAAAATGCAAGGTAATAATCTATATTATGCATAGATTGTAGTCATGCTCCAACAAGATTAATTGCGCATAAGCCTATGGTACTGGCAGGCTGAAGTACTTGTAAAGTGCATTGAAATGAGCGGACTATAATATTAAGCCATCATCTTTAGAGAAGAGCAATTAAACCCTGACTGGGTTGCAGATGACCTGTGGTGGACTAATAGCTTTGGTACAAGCAGTGGCTGTCTCTGAGCTGAAGAAGTATAATGAGACGTAAGCCAGAGAGATGGGGAACATTTATCCGGGGTACTGTCATGTGCTAAATCTGCGGGAGACTGCCAATCACGCAGGAGTCTTGTCATGAAGGAGACTGCTAATCACACAGGAGTCTTGTCATCAAGGAGACTGCCAATCACACAGGAGTCTTGTCATCAAGGAGACTGCCAATCACACAGGAGTTTTGTCATCAAGGAGACTGCCAATCACACAGGAGACTTGTCATCAAGGGAGAGTGGCAGGGCTTGGGTCATGTCATCTTTGAACGTATGTATGCAGAAGGCACAACCCATTAAATAACAACCCCTTGACTAGTACTGGGCATGTGCAGAAAGTGTAGGGGCACAACTCATTCAACTAACTGGTGTTTTTAACAGTGGCAGCTCTACGTCGAGTCATTTACCTCTTGTAGAAAATCAGGAACCACCAGGGTTGAGGATAGGAATAGTGATCCTGGCCTGGAGGGGTGAAACACCTGGCAAAAATCACAAAGTACCAAATGCATTGAAGGGAGTTTGCACTTAAAGACAGCCATAATGTCAGAGAAAAAAAAATCCAAACCCAAGCAAGTGGTAACCAATGGCAAACATACATACACACACACACACATACACACACACACACACACACACACACACACACACACACACACACACACACACACACACACACACACACACATATATAAATTAATGTGCACACACACACAAATATGATCATGGTTTAGTAAAAAAGTAAGAATAGTTTCACATTTTCATAATTTATGGGTATACCATGTATCAGCCAAACTGGTAATTCAGAATGCAGAATCCAGAGTCCAATCCAAATGTCAGCAGTTTCTTAAAAGCATGTGGTCTGTCACTCCATCTTATATTTAAAGGTAGTGTGTATAACTGGAGATTGTGAGATAAAGTCTATCTTTGATGAGGTACTGTATCTACCTATTTTATATGTGAAATAGCCTCCCTAGAAAGAATATTGGCTTGAAGAATGTCAGTTTTCATTAATGCCCCAAATTCATCATCATGAAAAGCTGTAAATGCCAAACACAACTTGCCTCTAGCTTATTAAGTACAAATCCTAGAGCTCTACTCATGCATATTATATGGAAAGTCATTATAACTTGTAACTGGTGAATTTCCTTTCTTCACTTTCCAGTATCAGAAAGTTGCACTTGCTATAAGAGCAAAGAATGGAATTATACTCTAGCACTAGACTTACATAGGAGACAAAGAGCTTCACTAAAATAGAATGTGCCTCTCCAGTAATGTTTATTTTATTCCTGTATTTATTTATTTATGTTGACACTTGTTTTGTTTGTCTAGGATAATATCCCATTTTCAGTGGAGGCCCAGGGAGAAAAGCTTCACATTCACATATAATATGTTTAGAATTAAATAATATAGAAGAATGACACATTAAATAAGTAAAACATTCTTAAAATAAGTCCTGTATGCTCAGTATTCTCGTTCACTGTCTTAGCATGGGCTTTAAATGTTCAGGTGCCACTTATTCTAATGTCAGGCTCCTTATATTATTTTATTACTGATAGCTCTAAACTGCACTGACATATTTAGATTTGGGGATAGCATCTTCCACGACAAGTTACTCACTATTTCTCATGATTAAAATTTAGCCAAGTGTTTTTTAACCAGCTAAACACTCTACTGAGGTAGTTGTTGAAATCATTAACATCTTTATTACAAGTGATTGGGATGTCTGTTTTAATGCCATTAGTGTATTTGATATGTATTAGGTTTTAGATATTGGAAAAAGTGAAAATGCAATATTAAACAAAATGGGTCCCTGTACTGAACCCTGAGGGACACCAACAGTAATTATTGCCCAGTCTAAAAAAAAGTTGTGAATCTTTACTTTCTGTTGCATATTGCTATGGCAACAAACATCAATTTTAATATGCAAGGATTTATTATATGCTGATAAAACGATGGGTTACAGTAGCTATTTCACTTAATTATTGTTGAAACAGCATATTACCTCACAGTATTTAATGAATTATAGTCAGTAGAAAAGGAAACCATAAAAAAGACAGCTCCTCAGGACTTGCTTCATCCTTGCTTCATCCTTTGAACATTGCTGCTAAAATGCAACAGCACCCTTGGCAATAGTTATGGTATGGCAGTATCACCATTTTATGGGTTATGTCATGCTAAACCACTTGCTATGTACAGTTCAAAAGTACTGTCACTTACACATCTATCTGCTCATGGAATAACATTGGCAGTGGTCATTGTTGATGAGATGACAGCTTTCACTTTGAACTATTCATCTGGCATGTGGTAAGGTCATTAATGCATAAGAAAGGAAGGTGAATATAGAACCCCCTCAATGGTCCAACAGCAACACCATTTTTTTTAATATACACATCATGCGCATTTCTAGTGTCCAGATATAATCATGCAAGAATTGGATTGCCCCCACACACAAACAACCACTGAGGAGGTTGGTAATTTTTCTCCTCCATTCCTTTTTTTTCCCTTACAGATTGGGTATGTCTTCAAGGGAAAGGTCAACAATAATGGCACTGATATCTGGCATTAGGATCCCACTAAGCAGCTTGATAATTAAGATAAATATCCATCTCAAGCTGGTATCACTGCAGTAGTACTAAGATGGAAAAGTGACAGCCAGCACTGCTGATAGACAAGTAGTACTGAAAACAACTGATATGGGAAAAAAGGAGACTCCACAGATCTGGCACTTAAAGTACTGCAAAGGGAAAATTTAATGGCATATCATCAGTCAGGCAAAGATGAAAAATATTTATCACAAACTCATTTCATAAGATAGTTCACTTGATCTGCATTTACAACCAGCTTGCTGCTTATAATACATCTACTTAAAAAAGTGAAACATTTATTAAAGTCACTGCTACTTAGCCATTATAAAACTTGCCAGTTATTTTAGGGAGACATTCAAGGTGCATAATTGATTATTGAATACCATGTTCCATGTATATTGTTGTGGGGTTTGCTATCACTCTGATAATAATGAACTCATCACTAATTATTTAGAGAGCTACTGTCTATATTGGGACCTTTCTTATTGACAAGTAAGGAATGAGTATCATGTAGCAAATTTGCTGACAACTTCATGATTTGAAGGCTTGTGATTAATGTGCAGGTAGAGGAAAGGTTACAGCACTATGTTATCTTCCTAGGTTAATAGTATGAGCATGCGTGGGTCCTGTTTAACACCAAAAAATATATTGTGGTGCTACCTGTGTTACCAATCCTAGCAAAGACACTTGAAAAATCAAGAAAAAAAATAGACAAATTAGAATGTAGGAATGTAGCTATGGAGTCAGACAAAGAAACATTTTACTATCTTGTGGGAACCATTAATTCCTCACAGGAGATTTTATAATGACATATACTTGTTTTGCTAATGATCAACTGGCATCCACCTTTGGTGTGACTTATTTCTCATCAAATCAGGAAAATAAACAGCAACTGTCTTACAGTTCTCCCAAGAATTCATAGTTCCATCTGCTACAGAGATATGAGAAAATGTTTACACATGCTCCAAGATGAAAGATTATGCTCTATTATACAATTCCTCCCCTAAAACGTGCACGCTGATTGGCCAGCCCAACCAGCATGCCCGTTGTAAATCCCTCAATATATTAACGGAAAAAGGTCCGGTCGCCCGGACTTTTTCCGTTAGTATAAAACACTGTCTCGCTATGTTAAAAGAGTTTAACATAGCGACACAGGTTTAAAAAAAGCAATGGAGATTTCCGTTGCTTTTTTTAAAGCTGTCTCTCTATGTTAAACTCCTTTAACATAGCGACACAGTGTGTAAAAAGCAACGGAGATCTTGCGATCTCCGTTGCTTTTTTTTTAAAAAGCTGTCTTGCTATATTAAATGGGTTTAACATAGCGAGACAGCTTTAAAATAAGCAACGGAGATATCCGTTGCTTATTTTAAAGCTGTCTCGCTATGTTAAACCCATTTAACATAGCGAGACAATTTAAAAAAAAAAAGCAACGGAGATCGCAAGATCTCCGTTGCTTTTTACTGTTTCACTATGTTAAATGGGTTTAACATAGCGAGACAGCTTTACAATAAGCAACAGAGATCTCCGTTGCTTATTTTAAAGCTGTCTCACTATGTTAAACCCATTTAACATAGCGAAACAGTAAAAAAAAGCAACGGAGATCTTGCGTTCTCCGTTGCTTTTGCCAACAGCTCTGATGTACTGCGTAGGCATGCGCAGTACATCAGAACTGCCGCAGAATACCAGACAGCTGTGGAAGGGCAGTAAAGAGGCATTATACAATGCCATTATTTAAGAAAAGTAATTATTTCTTTTCTTAAATAATGTCATTGTATAACAGCAATAACCAACTTCTGGGTGTGGGTAATGCTGGATTTACCCACGGTTGGCTTTGTTTGGTCCCTCGGGCTTCGCCCTCGGGACCAAACCACGCCAACCTTGGGTAAATCCAGCATTACCCACAACCAGGCGTGGGTTATTGCTATAGTAAATTCTTTTTAAATACATTCAATAATTATGTAATATCTACTTCATTCCCTTCATTCCTGCATATGAGATGGAGTCTTTACCTGTACTCAGTAGGTGTACAATAGTGAAATTCAGACCCTACTTTTTGAAATGACTGCAGTTACCTTTAGAGGGCCATTCTGAGGCTGGCCCCATTTTAGCTTTCTCTGCAAAAATACTGACTCTTGATAGCAAAGCTGACATTGGGTTTTAATAGATGTTTCTTAAGAAGAGACATAGGAATAATTCAGATTCTTGAATGTTTATGTGTGCTGAAATGTCATTTGGCTGCCCAGTTGCTTGCTGTTAAGTTAGACTATTCGAACCTGTAAAAGTATTGAGGGTGGTCTCTTTTTTCCATGCTTGTTTATCTGTACACATAATGGCTCAGACTGTTGTAACTTAACCAGTGGTGAGAGGTGTTGTTTTATGAATACCCAATATTAAATTCAACGTTATGCAGATGATGTATTGTTGACTGTCATATTCTCTATGGTGTTTAATTTTTAATTATAAAGGTAGCTTACTTCTTTAACTAATTTTTCCATGGATATTCTTAATTCCAACAAAGCAGAAATGATCTTATTGCAATTCATATCTAGTCTGCAATTTAGGATGGAAGCAGCTATTAGATGGCAATTTCTATGAAATATCTTGCAACACAAATACCTATATTTAGTACATTCCTGGATATTGTGAACATAAAGCAGCATAAATGGTTCACTTTGAAAGATATTTACTATGCACATGATAAGGCTGTTTGTGTTAAACGGCAAATTTTGTCCAGAATGTTTTTTGCATTCAGAAAGCATATCAGCACCAGTATTATGTGGGCAAGATAAGACATCCATTAAATTACTTCCCATTATGGATATGCTTACTGCCTACAGAAATGTTAAAACTATCCACCCTCACACATTCATGTCATGTTAGCCTTCATACTACTGGGAGTACCTGTGTCATATCGACTATAAAAAGTTAAACCTCACCAGATCCCTTTTTGCAAAACTTCACCCATTCCACTTTAAAACAGTCACACTTGGAAAGGTAAAAAATGTATTAAAAATCTAATAAGAAAATAATCCTAAATATATATAATTTACCCCTCCTTCCTTTGTATTACTGCTCATATGTTAGCATAAACTCTCGCACACATTCTTAGCACAGCCCCCCTCTATTTAATTAACATCATACCCAAAGAAGTCCATTCCCATTGACAGTCAGGAGTTTAGACCAATATTTTTTTGTTTGACCAATAGCAGAAGTATTTGAGAAATTTTTTTACAGTCAACTATTTGAAAACATCTATAAATGTGATTTTTTTACTAATATGTTTTAAGAACTAGACATAACACACCAACATGCAAACTGTACAATGACTAGTAAAACATTTTTTGTCATGAAGAAAGGTTGACTCACATCTGATTGTACTGACTACACCATATGGCTTAGGAAAGAGGAATGTCTTCATTTTAGCCATAATACTTTACCCTGGTTCAGCAGTTATTTTTCCCAAAGGACCTTTAGGGTCAACAAGGCATCTTCACTTCAGAAGCAGCACAGGAGTTAGATGTTGGTTCCTTATTATTCATGCATCACAATCAACATACTGATCTGGGAGGATCTCATTGCAGCCTACTGATGCCTTTGCTGACAAACATTGCTTCTTTGTATTTGCATTAATAATCCCAAAACAGCAATATTATACAAGGGAGAGAGGAAGATTCCATCTTAAGGTTTACATGATGACAAACATAACTGTATTGTTACTTGACCTAGGCCTAGTGAAGCTAAAGAGATATTGAACATTATTTGTATACTATTTATTTGTATTGTAATAATGTTCATATTTCTCTAAATAGTTCATAATCCAAGTAGTACAGACATAGCTGCTCAGCCTCTTATGAGAGCTCACATTTGTATGCAGAAAATGATGCTGGCAGTATAGGTATTGCTAAAAATTAATATTTACTGTATTTATTGTGGCTTCCAAAATCCATTTTTAGATGTAGAATCAGATGAATCTAACCATTGTAAATATTGTGTTGTACTAAATACTTTGCAATTTCCATTTTTGTCTAGCATTTATGGTTCTAAAGATATGACCTTTTGTTTGAACTGTAAAGTAAAACTTCATTTTAGAAGGTTTAGGACATGCCCATTGCAAATTAGGGTACAAATTTGAAACAGTTCCATTGGAGGGAGTGTGTTATTTAGCCTAGCCTTACATTCCTGAAGCAGTTTCTAGCCCTTATCCTCTGTATACAAAAACCCAGAGGTTAGCAGAACAAGGATCTGTTGGAACATTTACTTCTTGCCCCATCCATGAGGGACATGTGTGCTAAACCAGGGGTGAATTTGTGGTTTCCTATCCATTTTAAGACGTTCCTCCCTGGACTATACAAAGAGAGACATGATCCAGCTTGCTGAGCATGTGTCCCAGGCAAGTTCCTAGCCTTAAGCAGCATTCTACCGTCACCCAGAATGATGCCTCAATACAAGCAGAAAATGATTGACTTTAACAATTGGCTTAATGTCTGGTGTCATTACAAGGGGATCCATACCTAACAGCCTGGGATGACATGATTGACAAACCATGATGCTTTGTCAGGGATGGCTTGCATCTGTCTCCCTTGGGTTTCAGGCTCCTGACAAGGACTCTTGCCTCCCCATAGTACCTTTTTTAGGCAATGCCATGAGGTCAAAACTACCAACATGAAAATGTCATCAAAATACAAATTAAAGGTTACCTGCTAAATGCTAGGAGTCCAAACATGACACTAAACTTGTTGCAAGCTATTTTAACCCTGGAAGATGCTGACATCTGTGCAGTCACAGAAACCTGGTTCAAAGCTGCAGAGAGCACCCCGGCCTTACCAGGTTACTCATCCTATCAACCATTCAGACCCTAAACTGTGGGCAGCAAAGCAAAAAGAGTTGGAGATGCAATATATATATAAAAGACATGCACACCTCTAGGCTGGTCAAACAGTATGATGCCCAGGAAATACTCCAGGCGCAGTTAACAATTGCCAAGACCCCTATTCAAATCATAGATAGCTATAGGCCTCTAACTCTGACTCAAGATACGCACTCCACCTATCTGGATCTCTTTGAATCTATCAAGATTCGACCCTTTACCCTGATCCTGGGCGACTTTAACTCTCCAACCATAGATTGGAAGAAATACTCATGCCAAAACACAAATGCCCAGAGATACGTTGATTTTGTCAATGCAAATGCCTTAGATCAGTTGGTTGACACCCCCACAAGAGGTGAAAATATCTTGGACTTGGTATTAACCAACATGAGTAACCCCTGCAGAATCCCTACAGTGTCATCATCCCTGGCAAGATTCGACCATAAAGCAATCACTTTCAAAGTCACCATCTCCCCCAAGCCCCATCCCCAGCTAGGGTCAAATAAAAAAGCTTCTCCAAAGCTGATTACAACCTCCTGAGGGAAGGTATAAACAGCTTCACAACCCCCTCCCTCTCCATAAGAACTGGCACATATGTCCAAACCTACACCAATGTACTATATGAGCTTTTATATATCTGCGGTTCCCATTCAGAAGCCTGAAACATCATAAGCCTGAAAATCAAAATCCTGAAACCAAAAGCCTGAAAATTCAGAATCCTGAAAACTCAAAATCCTGAAAGCCCAAAATCCTGAAAGACCAAAATCCTGAAACTCAAAATCCTGAAAACACAAAATAGACATACTGATGTCATTGTGGCTTTACTATTGTTAGCCCTGTGGTGTTAGGTCATGCGTTGGGGTCAGGTAAGTGTGCGGTTGGTTTTATTTTAGGGTTAGGGGCGGTTTAAGTGAGTTAGGGTTAGGGCGCAGGTTAGGCATGTATGCAGTAGTGACAAATATTGGGGTTAGGGGCGGTTTAAGTGAGTTAGGTTTAGGGCGGGTCAGGTGAGTGTGCGATAGTGACGGACCTTAGGGTTAGGGTTAGGGTCAGGGTCAGTTGGTAGATATTAGTGTCTTTATAGTGACATATTAGCATTATTTGTGTTTTCAGGATTTTGAGTTTCAGGATTTTGGTCTTTCAGGATTTTGGGCTTTCAGGATTTTGAGTTTTCAGGATTCTGAATTTTCAGGCTTTTGGTTTCAGGATTTTGATTTTCAGGCTTATGATGTTTCAGGCTTCTGAATGGGAACCATATCTGCATGGAATCAGGAATACCAGACAGGATGAAACCCTCCTCCTCAAGGAAGAGTAAACCTGTCTGGTGGACATCTACAATAAATAAACTCTATAATAAAAGGAAAAAAAAATGCTGTCCAGGACCAAGAAGAAGCAGGTGCCTAATTGGAAGCAATCTCTCCTTAGCCTGACCAAGCAAATAAGAGCACTAGTGAAATCCTCCAAAGCAAACTTCAAGTCCAAACTGGACACATCCACTAAAAGACAATCATAAAGGCTTCTTCACATATGACCACAATTGCAAGGGAAGCACCCAGATCTGCGCAGAAGTAGTTGTCAAGGACACCACACACACACAAATGCTGTAGATATAGGCAACTTACTGGCAGACAGGTTCAGTGAAAACGTCACTCCTCTGCCCCCCCCCCATCAGTAAAACAGGACATCCCCAGTGCCTGCTCCCCTTCCCTTATATCTAGAGAGCAAGTCATCACCAAGCTCTCAAGGGCAAAAAATACAGCCTCCATGGGACCCGACAACTTCCAGGCTGCATCCTACATGAATTCAGGCAGGAACTTGCAGCATCCTATTCAACCAAAGCTTGAGTACCAGCTTCATCCTAGCCAAGTGGAGGACACCTACTGTCATCCCTTTGCACAAAGGTGGAGCGTCCACCGATCCAGGAAATTATAGACTCATCCACCTAACTAGCTTGATCTGCAAGGCCATGGAGCGGATTATCATGGACCTCATTAACAAGGACATTGGCAACCTCCAGACACTTGATCCCACACAGTTTGGTTTTGTTAAGGGAAGGTCATGCCTGTTAAATTTGGTTGACATCTTTGAGAGAGTCACCAAGGCCATAGATGAGGGGAAGATGGTGCACACTGCCTGCCTTGACCTGGCCAGAGCATTCAATACTATTCCCCATTCAGGTATAATACATAGATAAACTCTCTCAACTAGGCATCAATCCATATGTTAACAGATGGGTAGCATACTGGCTCACTGATAGAACCCACCTAGTCAAAACAGGAGAAGCCACCTCAAGTAGTGGACCCGTAACAAGCAGTGTACCCCAGGGATCGGTCTTGGGGCCTCTGCTGTTTGGGATATACTTCTTGGAAGTGTAGGCCAAATTTAGTGGGCTATGGCTGACCAAGTTTGCAGATGACTGCAAGCTGGGTGCTATCATCAATTCCCCTAGCGATGTGGACATCCTCCAAGAGGGTCTCACCCAAATAAATGACTGGTGTAAGAAATATGGCTTCAAACTGAATGCCACAAAAATGCATCATCATCCCTTTTGGGGAAAGTGATGCCCCACAAATTATCACATTGATAATAAGGTCCTAAGCACACAATCAGTCATGAGGGACTTGGACACTCAGGTTGATAATCTGACTATTGACCACCATATTGCCTCTGTTGTGCGGAAACTTTCTACATGGCCGACCTCATCAGTAAGGGTATCCCGTCCAGGGAAAAGGTGGGCATAACATCTCTGTATTCTTCCCTTGTAAGACTCATTATTGAATACAATGCCCCTTTTGACATGTATCTCACAAAGCACATGTGGCAGCTGGTGAGACCACAGAAGTTCCTCACCCAGAGAATCCAGGGCTTCAAATATCTATCCTGCACAGATAGGCTAAAAGCCCTGTCCCTCTACTCAGTCTCCTACAGACTCCTCAGGGGTGACCTCTGTCTGGCATACAAAGCAACCTCAGACCCCACCCTGATGGGACTGCTGCATATGAGCAAATCAAGCTCCACTCGAGTAACCTGCACGTGGGGCCTCAACCTGGTCTGTGACATCAATAGGACTCACTGGCAGGACAGATTTGTGTCCCAGAGACTCCCACTTTTGAGGAATAGACTCCCTCTCCACATAAAGCACAGTACCTCATTAAACGTTTTTAAGCACAACCTGGATAACTGGATGGGGTATAGAAAATACACCCCTGGGATTCCACCTATGTCCCTGCTGGACAGTAGCATAGGGTGCTGACTTGTTGGAACATAGGCTAAAATATTGGCTAGTTTTGTAAGGGCCTCAGGGCCAATACCCTAGTAACTTCCTATGATCCTATGATTTTTCTAATTTACATTTAAACAGAGTAACAGAAGTACTTCATTTTATGTGGAATGGAAGATGGTTCCACCAAAGAGGCATTCTCTGTGATGCATACCTTTCCCTCCAACATATTCGATTTATGCTGAAAACTAGATTGAGATCCCTTGAAAGGATGTTCATGCTACCATTGGACTTCAATGTACAACAGGTCTGAAAGGTTATGGCATATAGAGGTTCTATACTCGAGGTAGAGGTCATCTCTTAGTAGAGTGTATGATGGCAAGAAGAGAAAGCATTGTGGTCACTCCACTTGTGAGAAGTGTTTGGACAGGTTCATACCAAATGGTGTATTATATTCAGTGACTGGCTTGATGAGAGCCAAATACAGTGGAATGATGACATCTTTTGGCCTGGATACCATACATTTAGATATAAGCTGTTTAATAAAACAGGACTTCCTTACAATAGTGGATATGGGGTGATCAAAGGACAGTTTGTTGTCAACATAAGTTTCCAAATCCCTGACTATGGATTAACTTTCAAGGGTGTGTTGTCAATGAGATAGTTACAAGGGAAGACATGCTTGTCAACCGATATGCCTATAGATTATTGGCATTTATTTATTTATTTATGTATTTTATTAAACATTTGTTTACTGGGAGTGTCTGACTGAGCCGAAAAGGCCCATTTTCAGTGGAGGCCCAGGAAGAAAATCTCCAAACATACATTTGCAGAATCAAATAAGTATAGAACAAAAATTATAAAACTATAGAACAAGATTATAAAACAAAGGGTTACCCTATACATATTGAGTTAAAGACAGAAATACATAACAATACAAATTGCATTTAGATGATGCAATAACAGTGGTACATATAATGTAGTAGGATTGTGAGTCCTCAGATTACAGAATAATAATAGATATTCTTTGACAGCAGTACTTTCAGAATAAGATATTGAAGTATCTTTTGCCTGGGGGTGTGGTGATACCCTCACCAGAGTTGAGCAAGTTGAAGTAAAAGAAACAGTAAAATAAGCTAGACATAGAGAGGAGAAGAAAATGTGAAAAATGAACAAGGCAATAAGCTTTCATAGGTTCATAGGTTTAGGTTCATAGGTTCGTACTAGGCTATCTCTCCCTAGGGCATTTATAAGCCTAGCCAGAGTGTGTGTGGTTTTCACCACCCCTTAGGATGAGAATACTACGCCCTTTTAGGGTTTAGTTTACTATGCCTCTGTCTAGTAGTGACACAGAGATGACCCCCGGGGTAAACCTACGATCTCCCATCCACTCGTCAAGATTTCTCTTAAATAGAGATTTCTCTTTGGGGAGGAGAGACAGAGGATGAAGCAGGACAAAGAAATAAGGTAAGATAACTAATCTAATTTTAGTCCATTGGTTTGACAGCAGCTATTTGTTTCAGAAAGGCTGTCTTGGAGGATTTTGGTATCCTCTGGGGAGCTTATGATGACACCAAGTTTAGATCAGCAAGAAGTGAATGATAAAGAGAATCCCTGTGGTACACCATTAGTGAAAGGTCTTTTGGAGGAGTTACAGCTACTCAACCTAATTTCCTGTGGTCTGTCTGTGAGCCAGTTAACTATCCAGTGAGTTACACAGGTATTTACATTAAGCTGGGAGAGTTTATTTATGACACCTGAGCTTGGAATAGTGAGGAATACCTTTACAAGGTCAAGATCTGTGGTGTGTAATCATTTGTCCTCATCCATTGCTTCAGTAGCCGTCTTGAAGAAGTTAACCAGGTTAAGTAGGCAGGATCTTCCCTTGACAAATATGAACTGGCTTAGGTTGAGAGTTTTGTAGGTTATCTATGTCCTTATTTATTAACCCCATAATAATACTTTTCATATTCTTACAGATGAGGCTGGTCAAGCTTATGGGTCTATAATTTCCTTTGTTCATTGATTTCCCCACCTTTGTGCAAAAGAATGACTGTTGCTTGATTGTAGCTGCCCTCCATTCATCTGACATGAAATTTATTTGAAGGCTGATATTTTATAATCTCTGAAGATGGTCCCACGTCTCATCAAATTTCAGACTGACAAGTAGGCAAGAATGTATGTTATTCAGCCCCACAGAAGAAGTGTTATTGGTCTTGGATAGCTCCATGAGGACTTACTTTTGGAAGATTACAGGAGTGTAGATGCAGGTATGTGATATAGAAATACAGAAGGGGAGGGGGGTGAAGTTTGAACTAAATATGTCTGCTAGCAGATTGGTTATATCCTCTGGGTCTGAGAATGTGATATCCTTTACCATTAGGTCTGTGCAGGGCTGGACATTGATTCAGAGATTTCTAACATAGTTAAAGAAGGGTTTTTGGTTATCCTTTGTCTGGTAATCTTTTTATCTTATAACCAACAAGAACAAAGCACCAGTCCTTAGAGGTAAAATTAAATAAAATAAACCAACGGTTGGAGTGAACAGTTGTTTATTCACTTACACATAAATGCCAAATGTATAAAAAAATAAGCGTTTTCATCTCCAATGGACTTCATCAGATAGATTAAGGATAAGGAATAAAACAGCCCTCCTTTGTTTTATATAAACCCTTCCCCTTTCCTTTAATTGAGCAATTAACCCAATGCAAACTCATTAACAACCACAAAAGTCTTACTAAAATTCTACTTGGTTTGTATGTAAAATCCTACTTGTTTTATACATATAATCTTTTGATTAAAAATATATTAAATATATATATATATATATGTTGTTAGTGAAAACCAAATTTAAAACCACAAAGTAAAAATGAAAATAAACATCACAATATACAAGTTTTTTTAAGACAACCTGTTACCTAAGAATCAATCAAGCTAGTCCACCCTGTTGCTGGTCAAAACTGCCATCTAGTGGCTCAATTCCCTATATTACACCTGCAACTAAGCAGCCCTCATTTTCAAAACTGGAACAATAGATATGTGTTCAATAAGACCAGGGAGTTGACCGGCCTCCAGTACCAGCTTCCAATAAAGTTCCCTAACTTCGATTCTAGTCTCCCAGGGGCCACCCTGGGGGTCCTTTTTCACCTTTTCCAGAACATAAAAATGCCATCCTGCATCTGCACATGTCAATGCATGTTTATATAGGGCACTGTTACTGTCCTTGTTTTTAATGGCATTCAAATGTTCATAAATTCTTCTCTTAAGCTTACGTGTAGTCTTGCCACGTGGGCATTATGCCATTAATTAATTCCAATTTTGAAGATGAGGGCTGACAAAAGGCAGACACTCGTATTGAAGCTAATGAGGGACAGTTGTTCCGGGCTGCATATTTAGGTTTGTCCTTAATAATGGCATAAGATTCATTTACCTAAAGTCCTACACAGAATTCTAGAGGAGTCCCGGGGACTTTGTGAAGAAGAAGACAGAGTGTGGAACAGGAGCATGTTTTCTTGAGGAAGGAACTGCAATTTGTCTGACATTGATTTATCCTACTTATACAGGAATGTCAGAGGGATTCAACAAGTTGTTGCAGACATTTTGCAATATGTTAGTGTGTACCTAGCCAAGGGTACAGGTACCTAAAGGACTGAGGAGCTACTTCTTAATTTTGCAAAGGTAAAGTATATTTCTTGTATGACTTGTTTTTTCTCTGAGAAACAGAAGCAGATCCAGCACTAGGTGACCTAGGCAGCTGCCTAGGGCTCGTATTGTCTGGGGGGCCCATGTTGGTTAAAAAATCTTCCATAAATAAGCATGAGCAATTTGGAGGATACTTCTGTAAACATCAGGACCTTTGAACCTTGCAGGAGACTTATGTAAAACTTACATAAACACCATGGCTTTAGGAGCTTGCAGGGGGATTTGTAAGACTTCCATAAACATCAGGGCTTTTGGACCTTTGCAGGAGACTTCTGTAAGACACAATAATACCCAGAAACCTGAGCATTAAGTCTGTAAGACACAATAATCCCCAGAAACCTGAGCATTAAGACAGAGTTCTACACATCATAGTTAGAAACCACTGGAGATTTTAATTTAGGAAATAAGAGCAGCCAAATATGCAGAAAGCAAATGGAGCTGCTGCAGCAGCTTTTTCAGTGAGTGCAATTAAAATGGAATGCGTGTGTGTGTGTGTGTGTGTGTATGTGTGTGTGTGTGTGTGTGTGTGTGTGGGTGTGTGTGTGTGTGTGTGTGTGTGTGTGTGTGTGTGTGTGTGTGTGTGTGTGTGTGTGTGTGTGTGTGTGTGTGTGTGTGTGTGTGTGTGTGTGTGTGTGTGTGTCTGTGTGTCACATTTAGGGCGGCTGTCTAGTTTGAGCATTAATTATTGGCAAACAACTGTCTTAAACCTATTTCCAGGTCTTCTTTCATTTAACTTTTTGTTTGCTTTTGTAAATCACTGAGGATTGCAGTCTATCAATGTTAGCCATAGAGTTTCAGAGTTGTATTGTTTCTGTGTCTCTCCTCCTTTGGATTAGATGTCTAGCAACCAAGTACCTGTTGTCAGTTTGCCAGCCATTCCCTATTGCATATCATCAGCTCATCAGTTCTTTTTTAATGTAACATAGGCCCTTTATTCTTCAAAGGCGGCAAGCACTGAATTTATAGATTAAGCACTGAAATACAAAGTTGTTTGCTAGCAGCAAGCTCTTCATTAGCTATATATCTCTTTAATGTGGAACTATTCAGATGACTTTGACTTCTGCAGAAATTGTGCACATTGAGTGATATTGGTGGATTACATTGACAGCAGTCTCAGTGGCCTGTTATGGTTGAAATCTTCAGAAAAATGGGTAGTTTTGTTATTACTGGTTTATATGTTTTGTTTCACTGCTTACTGGAAAAATGTGGAAAAATTTTCAAAACCAGAAATTTAAAACACACTTAATTTAATACAGTCAGGAAGGTGAAAGAAAGAGCATGCACATTTATGCATGGTCCTTAGAATGCATGCAGGAGGATGGCTGATAGTTTGAAAACAGCCAAAAGGAATATTTAATCTGCCACTGGCCAGATGAATTTTCTAAGCGAGTGTCAAAGGCAGAGAAGTTTACTGTTGCTCATGCTAAGTCCATTTTCATTGAGAGACTGTGTTATTTTTGTGTAGCAAATGGCTAATAGTATTTGTGTTGCAATATCTGAAATAAAATTAAGTTAAATTGAAACATCTGTAATCATAGAGAAGAAAATAGTATGTACACTAGCAGGTTTGAGCAGTGTGTATGGCAACCGAGGGACAGAGAGAGAGAGAGACACGCAATGGGTCACTGGAATGGTTGCCGGGGGGGGTCCATTACCTGGCTAGGGCCCCATTTGACCATAATCTGGCTCTGCTTAGAAATCCCCCCAAAAAACACTGTAAACATTACTATTTGTTTTTGAGTGAAGTAATTCATCTCATGTCATGTTTCAACTGCTTTTATTTTGCTATCAGTAAAACTAGTCAGTCTCTCTATATAATAAGCACAAAAATGTCAAAACATATGGATAGTTTTAGCAGAATTTTGATCCAAGTCATGGACAGCCACCTGAAAATGCAGACACTGTGCTACTGGTTCTATATAACTGTTTTGAAAGAGGGTACAAATTCCCTGATGACTGATAAAAATATTTGCCACATTTCTTCTTCTTCATCTTGCTGCAGTCGGACTGTGGTTCCTGAAGGGTATGCCTTTCTAAAGTATTTTGAGAATGATAAAGACTATGTTGTTTCAAAAGGCTCAGCACTAACAGAAATTAGCCTTATTAACCACTTTACTGCAACTTTATAACTGTATAACCGTCCCTACGTGAGCTATAGGTACTGCCTGCAGCTATAAAACTAGTGGAATCATGACAGTTTCATGAATTGTGACACATATGAATGCAAGAACAAATTAACAGATGTTCCTGCAACTATCAGCCAATGGCTTCTTAAAGACTTGTTGAAAGTAGTACAACTTACAGGAAAAGTTGGCCAATGCTGGCCAACATTTGATGAGTTTGTCAGCTCACCGTCAACATGCCATTGCATTAAGCTAATCAATGAGTGAGTAAGAAACTTGAATGACTGGTAACATATGAAGAAGCTTGGTACAGTTGATGATGATGATGATGATGTGGAGGCCTACTTGATAGAGAGTAGAGAGTTCAAGTGGTGCGCAGAGAGGTAGAACTGTCCCTGATATGAGTGGGCCAGAATGATGACCTATCATTTGACAGAAGAATATTTGCTTACAAGGACTTGGTGTACACAGATGCACATAATTATCAAAAACTAATTACAAAAGTTTTAGTCAGGGCCATTGCTTCACCTGGCACCTATGTATGTAGATTCCACAACAGGACTTTCAATAGGGGTAGTCTGGAAAGGTCACAAATGACAGAAAATGCATATTCTTAAACTGTGGTTAGTATCTTGTTTGAATAATGTACACATCATTTTAGAGATCCTTGGTCTAGATATATTTAAATGAGCACAACCAAGTACTTTAAGAAAGTACCCCAGAGGGATCCTATACCTCCTGAGCAGATACCTGTTTTAGTAGAGATATTGCTATCAAATGAAAACTTTAAGACTGAATTGCACATAACCAATAATTAATACTTATTTATCACCTAGATATATATCTGGTCTCTTCCCCCCGCCCCAAAAAAAAAGGCATCACCAGTAGAAGCAATAATATGTGTGAAATGGACATGTAGCTATGTATGTCTAGGCAATTATAGTAACATTCCTTCTGCAAAGACTATTAATGTCAGTCAGTCTGCTGGTACATGACTGAAAGAATGCACGTGGAATTTGACAATACAGAATTAAGTAGCAAAACTGCGTAATCTCCTTTTCCCACTTGCTGTTCTTAAGTTTAGAAGGAAAGTAATTACAAGGACTGTTAAATTCAGGAAACAATATGTGTAAGCACAAAACAGGGAAATTACAACTTGAAGTTATATGTAGATTATTAGAGTAACCCTTCTAGAATCTCCTATACATGTCATCATGGGGTAACCCATGATTGCTAGATGCTTGCATTATAGTAGCCAGTTATACATAAGATGATGGCTATTTCTACAAATATGAGAGGATGACAAGGATATGGGGAGTGATTCCTTTTTACTATGAATAATACCATTTGCTGGCATATTCACTTTTTATTGCTTAATAGCTGTTGAGCATCAGCTGTGGAACTTGATATTTTTGTTAAAAATTCTGAGACTGATATAATTTGTAATTTTATCATAAGATGTTCATACACACACACACACACACACACACACACACACACACACACACACACACACACACACACACATACATACACACAATCAAAAGCTTTAAGGGAAGAAAAGTAGTTAAGACCAAGCCCCTCACCCTCAAAACCCAAGTCTTCTAGCTGTATGCATTACTGCTTATATTGTTTGATGTAACAGTTCTGTCTGGCAGAAACCTATACTGAATGGGAAGGAGGATTTCTAAACATTATATTAAATACACTATAAGTGACACATTAAATGATGAGCATTTTCAGCTAGTCTGTACCCAGAATATTGGCTATTTTGTGCATTTCTCTGCTTTTTATTTAAAAGACTATATTTCTAATGTGGTTCAACATTAATTGGTAACATTTTCATGGAACTGTAGTGGCCTAATTTTCTATAAAACTTCAGTGGAGTAGACTTCTACTCTCAGAGACACTGGAGCAGCTGCAACTTGAATTTTAATAAAAAAATTCATTAAAAACCGTCAATTTTTAAATATCAGTTTTTATGCCTCACCGTTTTCAGAGAGTGAACAGATAAATTTCAAAAAGAAATGCATATTCCTTTTAGGACTAAAATCATGCCAGCATTATATATTTATGGTTTAATAGCATTTTTTATTCAAAAAAGTTTTGTTATTAGTTTTGAAAAACAATAATACAAAGACATTTTAGTATGGCCACCTCTAGCAGTGATAAAAATTAAAGTAATAAAACATGCTAGAAACGATGTAAAATATATGCAATATGTCTAGAATAAAATATTTATTAACACTCCATTACAAACAGGTTCATAGGTTCATAGGTAGGTACTAGGCTATCTGCCCGAAGGCATTTATAAGCCTAGCCAGAATGTGTTGGCTTTCACCGACCCCTTAGATTAGTTCCTGTGCCTCTGCCCAGCAGAGCCGCTGAAGTGATCCTCGGGGTAAACTTTCTTTTTCCCATCCGCTTGTCAAGGTTTCTCTTGAAGAGTGTTAGTCAGGAGCTCTGCCTAATGTAGATTGGAATCTTGTTCCAAAGCATGGGAAGTCTCTGGGGCAGGAATCTATCCTTCCAGCATGTCCTATTTATTGTTGTGCTGAGGTTTAGATCTCTAGAGCATATGGCTCAAAGGGATAAGGTTTTCTTTAGGTGGAGCATGTCCATCAATTCTGGGATGGACATGGCCTTGTATGTCAGGCAGAGATCACCTCTGAGTAGGTGGTATGCAACCGAGTACAGCTGGAGTTTCTTCAGTTGAGCTGCATAGGGCATCTATTTGAGGCTAGTGATCCTCTTGGTGAGGTACTTCTGTGGTCTTTCCAGCTGTTGCAGGTGTCTTGTAAGGTACATCACAAATGGGGCGTTGTACTCTATGATGGGTCTGATGAGTGATGAGTAGAGGTGCTCAATGACCTATTTTAATCTGGATGCGAACCCTTTTGTGATTAGGTGGGCCACGTAGAAGGATTTTCTTACCATTTTGGTAATGTGATTATCAAAGGTGAGATTACTATCTACTTGGGTCCCCAGATCCCTTATTACGTCTTCCGTATTTAGGGGACTACCACCTATGTGGTGGTTTGTGGGTACTTCATTTTTTCCAAAGGGGATGACTAGGCACTTTTTGGCATTTAGATTGAGGCTATGATTTTGACACCATGTATCCATCTCAGTGAGACCCTTTTGGAGGATGTCTGTGTCAGCCAGAGAGTCAATTATAACCCCTAGTTTACAGTCGTCTGCAAACTTGGTCAGCCATAGTCCTCCTGTGCTTGCCTGTACCTCTGAGAAGTATAGACTGAACAGGAGGGATCCTAGGATTGAGCCCTGGGGAATGCCACTTGTAACCGGTTAAGAGTAGGACCTAGCTCCCACAACTCTCACCATGTGGGTTCTGTCCGTGAGCCAGTTGGCAACCCATCTTGTGACATAGGGGTTTATGTTCAGGCTGTTGAGCTTGTCTATAATACCAGAATGGAGAATGGTGTTGAAGGCCTTTGCGAGGTTTAGGTAGGCTGTGTGTACCACCTTTCCCTCGTCTATAGCCTTGGTAACTGTCTCAAAGAAGTTCACCAGGTTTAGGAGGCATGATCTGCCCTTAACAAAGCCGAACTGGGTAGGGTCCAGTGTTTGGAGGTTCCCAGCATTTCTATTAATGAGTTCCATGATGATGCACTCCATAGCCTTGCAGATCAGGCTAGTCAGACTTATAGGGTGATAGTTCCCGGGATCTGTTGTGGCTCCACCTTTGTGGAGCAAAATAACCATTGCTGTGCACCACTCTATGGGTACGTAGCCTGTGGAGAGGTTGAGTTTCAAGAGTGTGTTTAGGTGAGGGGTTAGTTCATCTTTGAGCTTGTGTAGGATGCAGCCTAGGACACCATCTGGTCCCATTGATGCTGTGTTTTTGGCTTTGGAGAGGGCTGTTTTAACCTGAGTGTCTGTAATTTCAGGGGCTCTACATTCTTCTGCTATGGTCATGGGCCCTTTCGGAGGTGAGAGGGGGGTGAAGTTTGCACTGAACCTGTCTGCCAGGATGTTGGTGATATCAGTTAGTTCAGTGTATTTTGTGCCATTCTGCACTAACTCCGAGCAGATCTGAGCATTGCCACTTAGATTCTTGACATAGCTAAAGAATACCTTGTGGTTATCTTTGGAGTCCTTGGCAATTTTTCTTTGGAAGCTCACCTTGGATAATTTTATGAGGGATCGTAGTTTCTTGCTGATACTGATCAGGGATGTCTTCCCTTCTTGGGATTTTACTTTTTTCTGTACTAGTTTCCTCCTTCTATTGTATAGCCTGTTTATGGCAGGAGTCCACCAGACTGGTTTCCTTTTCTTGTTTTGCTTGGGATAGCATGATCCATGCATTCTTGTAGGTGCCCGTAGAATGCATTAGTAAAGGATTTTGCAGCTTGGATAGCATTATCCTTTAGCATGGGGGCTTTGAAACTTTCCACCTCAGTCTTAAGTAACGTGACATTTGCTTTTAAAAAGTTTTTCACAGTGGTTTCCTTGTCCGGGGGTGGGGGCAGAATGTGGATATCCAAAGTGATTTGTTTATGGTCAGATCTAACCAGCGAGGGGTTGACCTCCAGTGTGGAACACCGGTCGCCCATGTTGGTGATGACCAGGTCCAATATGTTGTCACCTCTGGCGGGAGTGTTGACCAGTGGATCCAGGTAAATAAATAAAATTTAAAACCATTGAAGTTTGAAAATTCTTGATAAGTAGACAATCATCATAAAGATATAACTTCAAGAAGCAAAAGTCTGTTGAAATACGTATTTTATTAACTTGTGTTTATTTTATTCTGAAGAGAATTGAGAACTACACAATTCTACTTCTTTTTAGATTATTGCTTTGTAAATATTGCACTCTGTCAGTTTGCAAAGGCTATTCTGGCCTGAATATTAACCAAACTTTAAACGACAATATCTATTTTCTGCATCAAGATATTTTAGAAAATGTTAAGACATGATCCCTTGATAATTCTACTTTCATTTGATTTTGCATAGTACAATTTCTTTTAGGCAAAGTTGATAACAGCATCTCAAATATGGGCATGTAAATATGCATATTTTGCTGTTACATATAAAATGATTGAAAATATTACTTTTCCATAAAAACAGAATTATTTGGAATTTTCATTTAATAAGAACACATCAGTAATATGATTCAGATACATAATACATGCATCAGCGTAAAAATCCAAAATATACAGTTTTTGTAAAATGAATAGCAAAACTATTACACCCAAATTGCTATATAACTCTATTGCTGGTACCTAGTAAGAAAGAATCATTTCTCTTTAACTATAAATTATTATTATAGCACATGTCTCAGAGTAATATACCATGAATCTGAGATACAAAATGCACTTAGCTAGTGGCTCCCACTGTAGTGACACAAATGCAATTGCATCATCTAGTAGTGTCATTTATTAAACCTGAGTTGAAATGGAGCAGGGGGCAGTGACAAGTCCAATGACAAAAAAATACTCTATTCAGATGAAATAAATAGAATATTTACTTCTGATATATAGTCCAGTCATCAAAGAATTATTTAAGGCCATTATTGTACTCAGTGTACTGAGCAGAAGTTCACAACAACACCCAAAATAAAAACAGTATAATTAAGCAGTAACTGCAAATGAGCTAAAGCCACTAGAACCTGCCTTTAAAAGACTAGATCAATGTTCCATTAGAGGTTTCATTATGAAACATTCCTGTGATAACGGTGTTCAGCTTTATAACATACATAAGACTTCAATTCTAATGTCACAGCTTTTAGTGCAGCACACCCATGAATTTGACCCCACAGCTTTAGCCATTTGAAAGCATGGTGTTATAATCCTGGAAGAAATACAGAGGACTTTGACTTTTGATATATTGGCAGCTCAATAAAGAAATATGTTAGGCCATTATTGCATACAGAATTTTGAGCAGACATTCATTTTAGCTCCTAAAATAAAAACAGAATATAATGTAAAATGTCAGTTTGTGGCAACCAGGCACATAAACTAAAGCTAGGAGGGCCAGTTTTGAAAAGTTATAACTGTGTCCCTGTCTAAGATTTCATTATGAACCTTTCAGGCAACAACAACAGCGCATCCAGGTACAGAAATGTAGCTAAGACTGCAATTCTATCCTCAGAGCTTTTTAGTGTAGCACACCTTTGAATATGATACCACATCTTTAGCCACTTGAAAGAATGGTATAGTAGCTATGGCATGATACAACTGAAAGAAATATAGATTTCTGATAAAACATAGAGGATGTTTACCTTTGACATAACACCAACTCTCTAAAGATGTGTTTTAGGCTATTACTGTGCTCATTGCTCTGAGAATAAGTTTAAAGCATCCACAATGAAAACAGAGTATACGGAAAAATTTCAGGCTGTAGCAACAGGGGAGCATGAACTAAAGCCACTAGGGGCCTGACTTTAAAAGACTATATCTCTAACACAATTTAAGAATTCATTCTAAAATTTGCAGGGAAATAACACCAGTATACGTAGCTATAAAACCCACATAACGTTGTAATTTTCATCTCATAACTTCCAATGCAGCACACCTTTGAATTGACTTCACAGCTTTAGCCAATAGAAAGTGTGGCACTGTAGTTATGGCATGTTACAGCAGGATAAATGTATATGACTTTTACTTCTAACATAATGAAAACTTAGTAGACATACGTTCTAGACATTAGTTTTATTTGGCCTTTTGTACAGAAGACAAATGGTTTCCAGGTGGAAACCAAGCATGGTGTCAAACTATGACAACAAAAGCCATCTATAATACTGAATATTCTAAATGTATATAATAAGACACATGTCAGGTCCCCAAAGGTAGTCCACAAAAATCAGAGGCTTGTAATAAGATATACAAGTCGATTGCACACACCTATTGTCCTAGTGGAATATACCCATAGGCGCATGCTATTTAAACACAAAAGTGCGCGGAAACAACTACCTGATCATATATCATCCACAGTAAGGAAAGGTTTATTTATGTGCTTCTCCCAAGGCTGTGTGCTCCGTTTATGTAATGCAGTAGCTGGTGCTCCGTTTATGTAATGCAGTAGCTGGTGCTCCGTTTATGTAATGCAGTAGCTGGTGCTCCGTTTATGTAATGCAGTAGCTGGTGCTCCGTTTATGTAATGCAGTAGCTGGTGCTCTGTTTATGTAATGCAGTAGCTGGTGCTCCATTTATGTAATGCAGTAGCTGTGTGTGTGTGTGTGTGTGTGTGTGTGTGTGTGTGTGTGTGTGTGTGTGTGTGTGTGTGTGTGTGTGTGTGTGTGTGTTCACAAAATATTTGGCTAATACTTTTGGTCTGTTTCTTTTAAAATTTGTGGTTTTCTGGCAAATCAGTGAGAATGGAATTCATGAAATAATGATAGTCCTTTAAGTTTCAGTCTTCCTATTTTTTTTTTTTTTTTTGGAAACACATGGTGACACAAAACATTCAGTCTTCCTATCTTTTTTGGAAATACATGGTACCACAAAACACTATTTTATCAACTTTCTAAGATTATGCAAGCAATATTTAAATGTGTCCCTGGTTTTGGGCCTTTGCCCCTCCCCCAAATAAATTTTAGCTTTTTCCAGATTTCTTCTGCTGTGAAATTGAGAGATTTAGTTGTGTTAAGTGGATGGTGCATTGGTAGCTTTTTTTGCCTCACAACAAGAGGTTCTCTGGTTTGATTCTTGGCTGGGGTGCCTTCTGTGTGGAGTCTGTATGTCCTCCCTGTGTTTGTGTGGGTTTCTTCTGGGTGCTCCAGTTTCATTTCATGTTACAAAGACATGCATCTGTAGCATTTCTCCCTGGGGCTCTGCTGAAAAATTGGCTTTGTTCCAAGTTGGACTTACCTGTTAAATAAAAAAAAAAAATATATATATATATATATATATATATATATATATATATATATATATAAGGAGCTGAGAGCTTCAGGGGAAGAGAAGTGTAGTGCTATTTATTCCAAGTTTGCTTGGATTGTTAGTAGCGCAGCAGGTTTACTTTCTTGAAAATGCCTGAAAGCTTTACTTTCGATGCAAATGGCTGTGGGTTCTACTCCCACAGAATGCAGATGGATCACTGTGTTGTACTTTAAAGGGAGTGGATGCTGCAGTCATGTGAATGTCCTCCTTTGGAGGAATTGCCTAGTAACTATGAAATTGTTATCAGTTTACCATTCATTCCCTATTGCAATACTACTAGCTTATCATTTTTTAATCTAACATAGGCAAATTATTCTTCAAGGGCAACAGCCACTTTATTTGTAGATGAAACAATGAAATATAAAGTTGTTTCCTAGTAGCAACCTCTTCATTAGTTACAGATCCCTTTAATGTGGAATTATTTAGATGTCTTACTTCTGCAGAGATTTTGCATATTTACTGATATTGGTGGATTGTAATGACAGAAGTTTGAGTGGCCTTTTATAGTTGAAATTTTCTGAAATGGGTAGTTTTGTCATTATTGGTTCATACATTTTGTTTCATTGCTTACTAGAAGACTGTTCAAAACTACGAATTTAAAACACATTCTAACAACTGATGCTGTATTATACAAGGAATATAGTTTAACACAATCAGGAGGGTGAATCAAAGAATGCATACATGTATGCATGGCCCTAAAATGTGTTTGAAAACAGCTCAGAGGAAAGTGTGAAAGGCTCAAAATCATGGGCAAATTTTAAGCTTTACTCTTTGTTACCAAAGCAATGGATGAAGGTAAAACAGTTCACACCACATTATCTTGACCTGGCCAAGCCTTTTGACACAATCCCCTACTCAGGTGTAGTACAAAAGATGAATAATGCAGGAGCAAACACTTGCATCACTAGCTGGATTGCCAACTTGCTCACAGGATACAGGAGATCAAAATAGGGGAAGAGACCAGTCACCAATGGAGTCCCCCAGGGTTTGGTGCTGAGAATTTTTCTATTTGGCATATACATCTCAAAAGTAAAAGGAAATACCAAATGGCTTTGGCCAGGTAAGTTTGAGATGACTGCAAGCTAGGAGCAGTTATTGAATCCCCAAATGACTTAACCATCATGCAGGAAGGTTTGTCCCAAATAATAACTGGTGTCAAAATCATGACAATGCCCTCTGAGAACTGACCCAATTGTTTGGCATTTGGGAACTTGTGTGTACAGTGACCTAACTTTTGACCAGCATGTGCCCAGAGTCATAAGAAAGCCTTTCTACATTGCACAGCTTATAGCCAAATTGATTGTGACTAGATCTAGAGATGTTGTTGTCCCCCTTTACAAAGCTCTCAATAGGTCAATCATTTCGTATAATGCCCAATTTTGTATGTATCTGTCCAGCCCCATGCAACAATCGGAATAACTTCAGAGATAACTTACTAAAAGGATACAAGTTCTAAACTATAGGTCTTGCATGGACCACCTCAAAGATTTATTACTATACTCAGTATCCTACAGAGTGCTTTGAGGTGACATGTCTGGCATATCATTTATTTATTATTATTTTACATTTGTTGACAACTGGATACATGTCCATTTTCAGCGGAGGCCCAGGGAGAAAAGCTTCAAGATAATAATACACATTGAACATTTAGTAAATGCTAGTTTCAAGCAGATTACAGTCATAAGCAATACCAGCATTTAGCACATATAGTACTTATTGTAAAACACTTTACAAAACATAACATTATTTTCAAAGTTAAACCTACATAACATTACATTCAGGTTTAAGACACACAATGCATCCTCTGACCTACTACAGATAGACCTACTGAACATCAGCAAGTCAAATGGCATCAGAAATACTGAGTCCAGGTATCTAAACTGAATGCTGTGGATAGATGGATATATATCGCAGAGGCTACCACTGTTCCAGAACAGACTATCCATGCAAATAAAACAAAGCTCATTCATCCATATTCAAATGCAAGTTGGATCTAAGGATGGGTAATAGAAAATGAACTCCAGGATTGTCCCTCATGCCATTAATGGATAGAGGCAGTTCCTAAATGCTGCATCGCTTACAAGGGTCCCCTAAAATTATCTATGGCATGATCACAGTTATTCTCACTAGGGCCAATATACAATTATCAGCCATGCAATAGGTAAGACCAATCAGAAAATGTCAATTCAAGCACCAAAAGGGAATTGGCTAAGCTTAAAATGTCCTCCAAGTGAAAGTATTTTGTGGTAGTAAATAGTTATAAAAAAATTAGCCTTTTTAGATCACTAAGTGCCCCTCTCACCCTCCGCCCCCCAGTTTTCAGCAGCTTCCGGCACCTATGAATATACCTCCTAACAAACAATACCAGTAATTATTCAGAAGTCATACTGTAACTGCTGTTTGTAGGTATGCAACCCTTGCTTGCCAAAGGGATATATACAGTCTATGTACTTTTCTTGTCTCATTGAGAAGAAAACAAAAATGTAAGAGACATACACCTCCTCAACAGGCTATATAATTTTTATTCAACAATAATCACACATGCAGTATATCTCCCCAGATACCTACCCTTAAAAAATATCCATCTTCTGTGTACACATCTGATGTTTGATTGAAGGAAAGTAAAATTAACAACAATCACAGTAATTTATTTCAAACTCTTATGCTTGTTCATATAGACAGACAGAAAGAGAGATGTAGATACATAGATATAATCTATTGATGATGATACACACACACACACACACACACACACACACACACACACACACACACACACACACACACACACACACACACACACACATATAAATGCAACTGTTGAGCCAATGTTTCCTGCAGAAACACTACCCTGCAAGTCTCATTCATTCTGTTGCCTCTGAAGTTTATAGAGACAGATACATTAAATTCAAGCCTATCATTAGGTTTGGATTTAACCAGAGACAGAAAAATGCTACAGAGGGGCAAGACAGAACATTAAGTTTCCCTATACCAATCTCTAGGGACATGTGGGGCATACAGGCAGTCATTACACAAAACTGGAACATTGTCACTAGCTCTGATGATCTCTCAAGTGTTTTGGGTCATGCACCTCTATTTTCCTACAAAAGGACCCAAACTATTAGAAATTCTGTTGAAAACCGTGACTCTGCCTTTTTGCTGAATGCAGTAAAAAACAATACAGACCCAGCAGGCATGTTTGACTGTGGGAAGTGTGTCTGCTGCAAATATATTTTGAAAGGAAACTACCATGTTTTTGCCCACAATAATTATAAAGTTTCTTTCTCACATCATTTTGACTGTAAATCCACTAACTTAGTCTATGCAGCAGTCTGCAGTTCCTGCAATTCATTCTACATTGGTAAAACTAGCAGGAAACTTTCAGATCGCATTAAGGAACACTATGGTGCGATTAGAGGACAAGACTCCAGAAATGCTTTAGCTAGACATTCTGTTTCATGTGCTACTTTCGACAAATTTCTTTTCTTCGTCTTAGAACAAGTGGACTTATTTTTTGGAGACTATGCTACTTTACTTGAAATGAGGGAACTCAAATGTCAGCTCCTACTGGGAGCAGATTACACCCCAGGTTTAAATGATAACATTAATTTGAAATGCGCCTTCAAGTGGAATTACTGACTTCTCCACTTCTCTTACATTTCCTGGCTACCTTGCATGTTTATTCATGTATCTTATTACAATCCTAGGTGAATGCTACACTGACATGATATAACAGAGCTGAACAATTGCTATTGGTGGTTACTAATTTTATTGCCCTTCTCTTACTGTTTATATTTCTTTCCTAATATTCTGGACTCATTTTCTGAAGAAGTTCTTATACAATAAAAAGCGAAAGCACGCTCAAATATCAGTTTCGTTTATCTTTGTGGTTTTTGAATTTTTACTTTTGCTGATGAAGCTTTTGTTTGTATATATATATATATATATATATATATATATATATATATATATATATATATATATGGATTCACTTTATAACCTCGAATTACTGAAATGTCGAATTTCAGTATCTCGAGACTATAAAACTGAATTCACAAAACACCGACACAAAAAAACCGCGAAAGTCAAAACACCAAAAAAACGCACACACAATACTACACATACACCACAACACCCACATCACAACAAAAACAAACAAAACTACATACATACACAACTCATACACCCCCCTACTTATATATACTAACTCCAAGATCGCACAAACACAAAACAGAAGCTGACTCACACACGCACATTCTCCGACCCCTCACACAGACATCAAACACATCAGCACACTCACACACACTCTAACTCCCACTCACAACCCATAGAAAACACTTACTTGACATAACACCTACATCCACACACGGCACCGCACCCCATCAAAACACAATCCCGGACATTACGCAGCGTAAGGTCATAACTGCGAATTCGACATATATTCAAATTTGCGATTATGGGCTTTCGCTATTTTTAACATTCGGCTTTATAGCCTCAAGATACTGAAATTCGACATTTCAGTAATTCGAGGTTATAAAGTGAATATATATATATATATATATATATATATATATATATATATATATATATATATATATATATAGACACACACACACACCTCCTGCGATCTAGCCATGCCCATAATATTTTGCATGCTCAAAACCCATGCTTTCATTGAAAGACTGCCCTTGAACAGAAATAACAACCACAGTAATCCTATTCCACTTGCTTTTATAGGGCACTCCTCCTCAGGTTAATTGCCATAAAAAATCAATAAGAAAAAATAAATACAATTGTATAGTGCTGTCTTTATTGTGTGCTGTTAACACTGCCCAAAGATCTATCTGGTTTTGTGCCAAAAACAATGAAAGAACTTTCAGTTTGCTAAAACTCTCAGGCAATATTAATAATGAATATAAAACTAAAGCTACAAATGTACATTTTTAGCCATCCCACAGTTTCGTTCAGACCTTTCTGCAATTCTGGGGGCATTTCAGAATGAGATATTATGGGAATTGGATCATTAAGGATCCCAGGCAATCCCTATTGAAAACATGGAGAGAAACCAGAACCAAAATTGTGAATTTGTTGCAGAGATGGAAAACTGTAATATCTGACTAGGACACTAGGCTTCAGGTGGCAAAGTTGTTTATAGTTCCCTAAGTCTGTATGTCATTCAAACACTTTTGCATGACCCTGCAATATCTTTTTGGAAAGACCTAGAAGCAAATAATGAAGTACATTTGTAACAATAAACCCCCCAGAGTAGAATGACAAACAATGATTTTATCCATAGATGGAGGAGGATTAGTGGCTCTCAATTTATATAATTATTATATGCAGTGCAAATATTACTGATGCTGAATGTGCAAACTCAATGTAAATGGATGATACCTTTTGGTCTCAGGCACATTCCATGAAGGCGGGAGGGGGAGTTTTGTGATAAACTTTTACTGACTTGCAAAGCCTTTTAAGGACCAATGAGTACAGGCTCTGGAGGTTTGAGATGGCACCTATAGGGTCACTCAGATGTTCCATACCTATTGACACACAAATGACCATAAGATGGTGGTCTGGAAATCAAAAGTTTTAATTCTGGGCATCACTTCAAGATTACACTGGACTAAGTTTGTGACAAGATTTACCAGGTATACGTGGAATATGCGGCAGCAATAAATAGGAATGCAAAAGTCAGAAATAATACAGACATTCATAGAATCAAGACCAGGAAAACAGGCACCAAAAGGGTTCTGCATAAAAACAGCAATACATATCACAATGCATAAATGTAGTCCATTTTTTTTTATTTTTCACTGAACTATGAAACTAAGTTTGTTACATTTTTTAAGTCTTCAAGAATACGTTCTGAGTTTCATCTTTTTCTTAAGAATGTTGTTCAAACATGTAGCACATTGCATGTTATGTTCTGTAATGACTGTAATGGTGTGTAATATTTGTAAGTTCTCTGCACTGCTGTAGCCGCCCTTATACATTGTGCCTGGGGGTTGCAGTGGAAAAGGGCCCCAGAACTGGTCCACCAAACCAGTTACCAAACAAGTAAATACACAATGGTGTGTTTTCCCCTGAGATTCAACTTACAGCATATTTTGAATATAAGCTTATGTGATGTTAATTGTGGTATATCTCTTGTTTAATGAATGTGCTTCTACTGAATTGAATTACAATACTGTAATACAATGTGGCTTACTATGTGCGAACTCCTGCAGGGCAGAACAGAGACCACTTTTTTTAGAAGGAATGTGAAAATACACAGTGATAAATTATGAGCATTGTAATTGTTAAACTGGGAATGGCAGTGTTGAAGACAGTAATGGCATGTAATTGAGTTCAAAGATCAATTAGGTATGACTGGTGTGATGACAGCTAAGTTACTGCTACTCTTCCAGCTCAGTGGAGGTTAAGACAATGCAAAGCTAGAGTAGGATTGTAACAAAACACACATGACTGAATAGAAAGAATAGAAGGAAATAAAAGCAGAGCATGATAGATGTGATAAATACAGCATGTGTAACTACTGAATAAAAATGAAAACAGGTTATATCTATTTTGTATCAAAATGGATGACTTCTGGTTCCACTTTTGCTCTGTTCTTTAGCATCTTCCAACACTCAGATGTAGAACTTATTTCACCTGTATGTGTTTAAAACATCTACTTGCCTTAAGGTTACTATAATTTTGGGGCTGTATTCTACAGGTTTCCTGTCTTTTCTATTTTTTCTGAAGAATAGAGTGAATAGATTGTTGGTATTATAGAAGAACTATGCCACTAACTTTACACAGTGGTTTGGAGCCTGCATACCTTAGCTAGCAGTAAATAATAATAGAGTTTTTCCCTGACTAACTCCCTGCTATAGTGATCTACTCAAAATAAAAATATAAACAGCTACACTAATTTACAATAAAAATCAAAGAATAAAGAAGCTATGTTGTTAGTTTTGATAGCATATGGAAGGACTTTGATTTCTTGTAAATGAAGCATGCATATTTTTTCTAAAACATAAAACAACAGACTGAAACATTGTTGGCTGAACTGAAAATAAAGTGTACATTTCAGATGCAATGACTAAGGCAAAAACTTGGAGGCCATCACCTTAGCTAACATAGAGCAGTGTCTGTCTGCAGCTTTGAATAGTTAAAAGGAAGTAGACTTTATCATAAAATAACAGAAGATAAATTGGGAATTTGAGTGCATTTTTATTTTAAAGCTATCAGTATATGCTGATAATTTAGAACCATTACCACTGCTGTTTTCGGAACCCATGTTTAGTCTTTTGTGCACATCAAATAGGTTTCCATGCATTAAAAGGCCAAAGAAAGTTCAATTTTCAAAGACCACCAACACTGAAAATGGAAATATTTTTTTTCAAATCTGACTTCTGAATGTACTAAAACATAACAATCATTTCTGGCAGTTTATTTTCAATGCTTTTACAGCTACCTCTCCACATAATTAATTAAAATTCTTGTGACAAATATATTCAAGATCAGCAATAATTTTGATTGGTGTCACACTGTGGCAGAGCTGGATGCCAGGAATACTTTAGTCCATGTGAATGATCAGAGTTTGGGATCAAACTGGAGTACCTGGAGATATGGGACTGAAAGATTGATTACCAACTGGCTTACTCTCCTGCTTGTAGGAGGGATTCCATGTTTCCACACTAGACAGAAAGTTGCAAGAATCCATATAAACACATGCTCAAGGTGCATGATCAGAAAACGGCAGAGGTATGCTAAGTACTGCAGTAGTTACAAAGTTTGGACAAAATATTAACTGCGTGGTTGGCTTTGTCGGGATGTGAAACAATAAAAGGAAAATTCAGGACTTAATCATGAACCCATATTCATTCAAATTAGTAAGCCCTTTCAGTCTAACTTCACAGAGAACTGGAACTGTACAGATGTGGGGAAATTGTTGTCCTTTGTCAGATCGAGTGCAGAAAATGGAAAATCTCCTGAGAAAAGAACAAACACAAAACGGTTACATATATACAGGATATATTGCTAAGGCTCTTGCTCATTGATACAAATTGTTAATGATACCTGCATCTCATCAGCTCAGGAAATTGGATAGTATTTGTATTCTTTGTACTGTATTATTTCATAAACTAGGTCAAATAAGTACAGACAAGGAAGACCTGCATCTGTTAATTATATCAGAGGAGTCCAATTTTGTTTATTTTTTTTAACAAAGCAAAAAAACAAAGTTATGTGGTTTGATTTCTATATTTAGGGTTATCTTACAAACTATTTATTTCATGGATTATTGCTTAGTTTTGAGCACCACTGTTGTATATATAGGGTATATACTAATTCAGTGAAAGACGTATTCATCGAATACATCGTCCATGAACAACCACCGAAAATCAGTTCAGCGAACCACAGAATTTTTTCCATGCTTTGCAAACACTTGGCCATCACCTAAACTTTTCCCTTTTTCCCACTGTAGTGTGTTCCCGGAGTTGGTATATAGAGTTAAGGGAGTGTGGGGGACACAGCCTCCCACATTGGAAGGTGTGGGGGGCAAATCCCCCAGCTGAGTGGATTTGATTTAGTCTGTTGTGTGTTCTAGACAGTTGGTGTGCAAGTGTTTGTGAACCATGGAAAAAGTTCCCTGGTTCTCTGTAGTGATTTTCAGTGGTTGTTGTTCTTGGAAGCCGTATTCAATGACTACATCTTTCGCAGAATTAGTATAGACCCATATATATATATATATATATATATATATATATATATATATATATGGGATCCGTCAATATGTTAGAAGTTTCACTACTTCAAACCCCACTTTACCGAGTCCACTTGTTCGAAGTAGTGAAACTTCGAACAATGACTTCAGCAGTCACACTACAGTGCGGAATGGGAATATTCCCTTTTCACCGCTGTAGTGCGATGTCAGAGTTAGTATATTTAAGTGGGGAGGGCTGCAAAAACATTTTTTATTGTTTTTTTTTTTTTTTTTGGGTAGCCCGGGGAACTAGACTTCAGCAAAAGTACACTTTCAATTAAGTGGACTTTCACTAAAGTGTAGAGTCTACTGCTCTATTTCGAAGAAGTGGATTTTCGATATAGAGCAGTAGACCCATATATACATGTATCAGAGCTAACTGGTAATTAATTTGTTTTACAGACTTTTTGTTTCTTAACACAATCAGCATGAAATGTAGTCCTTTATCTGGAAGGTGAGTGTATAACTATAAATTTAGTAACAGTCTTTACTTAAATGGTTCAGTTGATGAATTTGAAATGGGTGACACTGAATAGAGGCCTGAGAATACAGTCACAAGCTAACATAAGTGTTTGATGAACAAATTCATACAATTACAATACATTTACAACTGTGCAAGGTCAGAAAAAGCAAAAAAGCAGCCACTATTAAACAGTAGTGTATAAACAATGAACATTAGATTCATCAGGCCAGTATGTAAACACAATGCAACAAAAAATAAGCATTAGATATGTCATATTAGAAGCTTTGGCCTATAGCAACAAAGGGACAATATCTAACATAAAGTTAATTTAATCTGTCTGTATTAATTGAAAAGTAGACAATTTATGTCTGTATTCTATATATATATATATATATATATATATATATATATATATATATATATATATCTATATATATATATATATATATATATATATAAATATATATATATATGTATGTGTCTACTACGGTTGATTGAAAACTCACTTGATTGAAAATTAAATTACAAGGACCACTTCACTGAAAGCTCACTTCACTGAAAACTCACTTGACTGAAACTCATTTTGTTGAAAGTTATAAATGGCCTTTTCCCCACTGTACTGCGATCCTGGACTTAGTATATAAAGTAAGGGGGGGAGGTTGTGGGGGGCACAGCCCCCCCACATATCTTGGTTATATATTCTCTTTTGGAAACAGTTATTCATTGCACTTGTAAGTATCATTGTGTATAGTTTAAAATGTTCATAATATGTGGGGGGCTGTGCCCCCCCCACACCCCCCCTTACTTTATATACTAACTCCAGGATCGGACTACAGTGGGGAAAAGGCCATTTATAACTTTCAACGAAATGAATTTCAGCGAAATGAGTTTTCAGTGAAGTGAGCTTTCAGTGAAGTGGTGCTAGTAATTTCATTTTCCGTCAAGTGAGTTTTCAAAAAGATCGAATTTCATATGATCACACTTTTTGAACCTTGACATTGTAAAATAAATACACAAAAACAAAAAAAAAAATGACAACAATTTGCAGGGCTTTTTCTTACCATGCGACTCAAGTAGATGTGCAGGCATGATGCCTTCCAGTTTGAGAATTAAGATATTTTGCCTTTAGTTGACTTAGACTCATGAGCCTGAAGTCCAATTTTCTTAAAAGCTATTTTGAATTGAGTCATGCCCATATTGGTTACTTACCCTGAACTGAAGCTGTTAGGATAGGATCAAACTAGGCATAACAGATAACAGACCTGCTGAGCCTTATAGACATAATGAACACGTATGTCTCATAAGGGTAGTGCAGGGAATTACTGAGCTTCAGCCTGGAGCCAAAAATGCTCTCTGTATCTTGTCTGAATTAGTATACAGAGTTTTGCCCTGGAGCAAGAGCCTGGGGAATTGGATTCAACAGAAATTTGGATTACAGACATATGTCTTACAGAGGAGAATGATTAAATTATTAGTACACAGTGTTGTCTTAGTATAATGTAAATCACAAATGAGGCCTGTAAAAATATCAGGAGGAATAACAGTCCCCAAATGCCGATCCCACAAATCAGAAGTAAATGACAAATGACACGATGCATATTGAAAACATGAGAATGTTTTATATTGTCACTCCTTTTAACAGCCTTTGCCCTGAACTGAATAGGGATTTATTTAAGTTCATTTTACTAAAACTTAATAAGATAAAGTAATTTTTTTCTTGTAGGAAAACATTACTCCCTAACCCTTACATAGCACAAGCAGAAAACTATAATTCAAATTAGAAAGGGATGATGATGAAACAGGTGGCGAAGCTCAATAAATAAGGACAGACTGGTATTTTTGATGTAGGCCTTTAAGGAAAATGACAATAATCATACAGAATATTATATCTATAAAGTAGTAGAAAGTATCCTAAGGACTAAGCCAACATGGGAATGGAGAAAGGAGATTAAGCAGATAGGGATGACTGCAATTAGGGATATAGACAATAGGCAAGAGGGGACTGGAAGTTACTGGAGAAAACAAAAGGCAACAAATTGGGACATATTCTAAATATTACTCTTCTAAATTTGGAAAGTTGCTAAAATAATAACATTTGTATTAACATGGATTGTTTCTGGAGGATATGAAGTCTGAAACTCAAATCTATGTTATTATATAGTGATTTCAGTCTTCCAAGATACGCCAGAAAACCACAAATTTTATGAGCAATGGACCAGAATTATGAGGCAAAAATGTGGAGATTCTGTGAAAATCTGGACAATTGAGAGGTATGGGTATGCGAGAAGGTATGTCTAGTCCCTAGCACAGCAGCCAAATACAGTCACTGGTCATCAGTAGGTCATGTTCAGACACAGCAATAGGGACCTGCATTACTCTGATTTTGGGACATGACCTATGTCCCAGTCAGACTTTCAGGAAATAAATGAGCCAGTTTGAATATCTGAGGCCAGAAATGAATGCATCATAGGATTCTTGGCTGGACAGACAGAGAGCCTTCCTTTTGCCCTCACTCAGTCATAGCTAAATGAATAGGTCATTTCTGAGATGCAGGAGAGCCATTCAGTTTCAGATGTATAGCATAAAGCTGTTTGTATTTATTTTTGTTTACAGGGGTACACCCAGAAGTTCATAATTACTAATCACGTCACAGAACATCAAACTCCCAGAAAGTCTTGAAACATTTATTTATTTATTTTATTTTATTTTGCATTTGTTGACCGGGATAGTCCGACTGGACACATGTCCGTTTTCAGCAGAGGCCCGGGGAGAAAAGCTCCAATAATACAAAGCATATGATACAATATATGACAGATATATGGTAATATAATATACATTGCATACGTAGATAAAGGTTACAAATACAATACGATATACACTAACACTTGTAGAGAAGAAGATACATAGATACGTCAGTGTAAGAAGAGACAAAACAGGATTGCAATTTCAATAATATGTACATTAACAATTGTAGAGAAGAGGGTGAGATCTTAAGGTTATGAGATTCAGGTAGCAAGTAGGTGGCTTTTGCCTTGATGGAAGGTACAGATGAAAAGGACTGGGAGGGTTACTTAGTCTGGATTGGAACACTGGCAAAGCCAGTGGGTTTTGAAGTGGTGGGTGAGACCTTTCTTGAAAGAATGAATGGAGGTGGAGTTAGTGAGACTGGGTGGGAGAGAGTTCCATGTTTTACCGACTGTGTTGGAAAACAAAGAGTCCCCTCCTGTGTTATGGGATTTAAGCGTCTGTACCAATGATCTATGAGATGATCTAAGTCTGTTTTGGTTTATATAAGGGGTGAGTAGTCTGCTCAGACCAGGGGTATTATTTGGTTGAGAGAGTACTTTGTAAGTAACTATGAGTTGTTGCTGTAGAATTAGGTTGGGTAGTTCTAGCCAGTCTAAGTTCTGAAGATTGATACAATGATGGGTTTTGTAGGGTAAGCCAGTTACAAATCTGGCAATATGATTATAACAACAGGAGAGTTTGGATAGTTCCGATTTGTTCGGGTTTGTAAGTATTGGGGAGGCATACAGGAGGGTAGATAGGAGGTGGGTGCGAGCAATGGCGGCTTTTGCGGTGGGAGTCAGAAAGGATTTTATTCTATAGAGGGAGCCCAGTTTTTTATTGACAGTCTTAATAGTTTGGATGATGTGAACATCAAATCTGAGTTTGTTGTCAATAGTGACACCTAGTAGCTTAGTGTAGGTGTCTGGGGAGATGATGGTACCATTGTTGGATTGTATACTAAAGGGAAAGGTTGGCGTTTTATGCGTGGGATGAAAAAGGAGCATTTTTGTTTTTTTAGGGTTTAGGATAAGTTGGCGTTCGGATAGCCATTTTTCAACTGCAGAGAAACAGTCTTGAGTTTTGGAAAGTAGGGAAGCTGGGGATGTATCTGAGCATATTAAAGTAGAGTCATCAGCGTATTGAATACATGTGGATTCTGGAATGACTTTGTCTAGATCGTTAATAAAGATGGAGAATAGGAGAGGGCCAAGTATGGAGCCCTGGGGTACTCCAATAGTGTTAGGTAAGCAGTCTGAGAGCTTGTTGTGCCAGAGCACAGCTTGCTGCCTGTCAGAAAGATAGGCATGAAACCAGTCAAGGGTTGAGGTGTCTAGGTAGAGAGTTTTAAGAGTTTCATGCAAGAGTTTGTGGTTAACCATATCAAAAGCTTTTGATAGGTCCAAGAAGAGAGCTGAAGATATTTTTTTGTCATTCGGTTTAGATTGATAGTGTTAGTAAATGAGAGGAGAGCAGTAGTAGTGCTATGTTTTGGCCTGAAGCCATGTTGAGAGTCAGTTAACAGGTTGTTCTGAGTTAGGTGCTGCATGAGTTGTTTGTGTATACATTTTTCCATGATTTTAGCTAGTGGTGATAATATGGCTATAGGCCTGTAATTTGAAAGTTCAGTGGAAGGGCCTCCTTTATGGAGTGGAATGACATGGGCGATTTTCCATATGGACTGGATTGTGGATTCAGTTATGGTGCGATTAATTAAGATAGACATGGGATAGGCAATCATATCTGCAGCTTTCTGCAAAAATACAGCTGGCAGAAGGTCTGCAGCGAGGGTGGTAGGTTTTAATTTCTTTAGTAAGGATTGAATGTATGCAGTAGGGACAGGTTGTAGGTTGAATAGTGGCTTGGTCTTTAGGGTGGAGGTTGTTGTTGGGTAGTGGGGGACGTTTTGTTGGTTGGCTAGGGATTTTATAACGTCAATGAAGAAGGTGTTAAAGGAAGTAGCAACTTCTTCTGGGTTTTTCGTAATTAGGTTAGCTGGTGTAGGTGTGGCGGACCTTCCAGGGTGAAGAAGTTTATTTATTCCTACCCAAAACTTTTGGGGGTTCTTTTGGTTTGTTTGTTGTAGTTGGAGATAGTAGTTCTTTTTGTCGGCTGAGATGTGCTTTTTTGTTTCATTTCTTAGTTGTTGGAATTTATTCCGGTCTAGGGGTGATTTGGTAGAACGCATACATTTATTCCATGCTTTATTTCTGGTTTTAATTTTGGTAATAGTGTCTTTAGATAACCATGGTGCTATTTGAGCTTTTGTTTTGATTGAGCGTTTGGGGGCGTGTAAATCAAGTATTTTTAGGAATGTGGTGTTAAAATTTGATACTGCCTCATCAAGTGGGAGATACTTAAGGACTGACCAGTTATAGGACTGGAGCTCATTTCGGAACCTAGTGAGGTCAAAGTGTTTGGTACTTCTAACAGTTCTAAGGACAGGGGGTTTGTGGCTACCTATTTTGCTTTTTATCATATAAGTGATGAGGTGATCACTAAGCTCATTTGGTATGGTCCCAGCTTTGTACTTTTCTGGGTTATTGTTGGTAAGTATCCAATCCAGGATGCTTTCTTTTTGTTTGGTGCTGCCTGTTCTGGTAGGGGTGGTTATAATTTGCGAAAAGCCGTGGAGATTAATATTAGTTGGGTCGGATTCTGACACACATTGATTCCAGTCAATGTTTACATCCCCCAAGATTATGGTTTCTTGCGGGAGGTTGTTGGTCAGCCAACTTAGAATGTTTTCAAGAGTGTCTAAGTTTTTCCCAGGGGGGATATAGATCACAATGAGGTTAATACTTTTTTCTTTAATTAGTTGTAGTTTTAGTGCTGTTAGCTCTACATTGGGCATTTTAGGTGGTTGAACAGGGTTAGGAATAACATTAAGTGTGTTTTTAAAGAGGACAGCGGTGCCCCCTCCTCTTTTTTTGAGGCGATCAGTCCTATAAACGCGGTGGCAGGATTTCGTTGTCTTTAGTTTCTGGTTTGAGCCAGGTTTCGGTGAGGCACATAACGTCAGGGAGGTGGGTTGCTAAGAGAGCATGTAGGTTATGAATTTTGTTGTTTAGGCTTCTAATATTCAGGTGACTTATAAGAAGGGAGTCTAGAGGTCTTGGAAATAAGGATGTGTTGTTAGAGGGATCATTTACTGGTGGTCCAGGATTTGGGTGAATGTCCCCGTCTTTGTTAATGTTTTTTCTAAGATACTCGATTAGTCTCATAAGTTTGTGGTGTAGTTTTTCAATGTGGTTGGATTTGGGGTAGGTTATAAATAGTTTGTATGGATGGTGGTACATAGTAGATGCTATTTTGATGATAGGGTATTGATTGGGGTCAATGGAATTGAGCTTAGTTGTGGGGGTATTGGTTTGGCATTTTGGATAATGAAAACCTGAGTATGGCTGGTTTTCATATTTAGTTAGTAGGTATAGTGCAATAATCACTGTCAGGCTGAGGGTTACAGTTATTGGGGCTGTTTTCGTGCTCCGGGGTAGGAAGGATTTCATTTTGAAGAGTAATTGGCTGGAGGATATGCGGGTACGGGTGTTTAGTTATTGTTATAAGGGAGGGGGGGAGTTGTGGAGAGGGTGATGAAAGAATAGTGACCCAGGTGATGTGGGAGGGCGTTGAGAGAGGGGAGGTATGAGCGTTTTGTGTGGCTAGGGCTAATGGAGGGGGAGTGGCTTGGTAAGTATAAAAGTAGGACTACTGGGGGCGGGTGGGATATGGGGGCAGGGTGGGGCGCGGAGCGAGCCCGAGCGCAGCGAGGGCGAGCGGAGCGGGGTTAATCCGACTCCACAGTGAGCAAGTACAACAGGTAATACAGTTGCAAATTTGTATTGTACTTTGCAGTAGGGTTTTACAAGTGTAAAGGAAAAGTAACAGCTTTCTTGTTAGGACTGGGTCCAAATTCTTTGCTACTCTCAGATTATACACTAATTTTCTGAGTAGTTAGGGTAAATGAGGCTTTTACCAGCCTGTTATTTCTCTGCTGTGTAGAATAAGTTCGCGGCTTTTGAAGGAGATATTATAATGCTTAAACACAAGTAAATGTATAAAGATTATAACCTTGTGTATAAATAGTTTCAGTTCACTAGTATTTGTTCTGGGCTGCTTTCTTCTAGAGTGCGGACTTCAAGGGTGGCCAGGGCAGTTAGCAGGGCTGCAGGGCAGTACCTTAACAGATGTAGGAAAAAGCACGTTTAGTTTCTTGGGAAGACTATCATTACAAGAAAACAATCAGTAAAATATGTCAGCTTGCTAACTGAGGTGTCTTCGCGACTCATTCCATCCTTGTAATAGTCAAAAGAGTAAAACAACACTAGTCGCCACTAATGTAACACTATGAGATTAAGGGACACCACGCTGTGATAGGTATATCCTTGCGCGTGTTCCTAGCACTGTAACATAGGTTTTAAAACATAGTCGTTCCTCTGAGTACAACTCGACTGCTACAGAAAAAGGGCAACAATCCTTATATAGCACTTAACAAAAGACTTTCATACAGGCTATTAACTTTTAAACAGAGTCGCTATTCTTAATCAATGCACTTAAAATAGCAAAGAGAGTCAACAGTAGTCTTAAGCTGCTAATACATTCAGAGTGTTCTTAAACAGAGTCGCTATTCTTAATCAATGCACTTATAATAGCAGAGAGAGTCAACAGTAGTCTTAGGCTGCTAATACATTCAGAGATAGCAGAGAGAGTCAACAGTAGTCTTGAGCTGCTAATACATTCAGAGTGTTCACGCTACCTCTGAGCAGGTAACTGCATGCGGAGTTTGCGATACACAGTGACAAGGTACAATATCATCAAAAGAATACACTGGGTAGCATTGGGAGTATAGTTTCCCTTTTACATGAGTTTGGTGTGGTTATACATACCCCTGAGAAGTAGAATCCGCCACGTTGGATTCCGACACAGCAGGAAATGTTTGTAAATTGGTGGGCACTTTGGTTTATGAAACCTCGCATTCGTCAGAGGCAGGGGGTGGGATAAGGTAATCCGACTTCACAGTGAGCAAGTACAACAGGTAATACAGTTGCAAATTTGTATTGTACTTTGCAGTAGGGTTTTACAAGTGTAAAGGAAAAGTAACAGCTTTCTTGTTAGGACTGGGTCCAAATTCTTTGCTACTCTCAGATTATACACTAATTTTCTGAGTAGTTAGGGTAAATGAGGCTTTTACCAGCCTGTTATTTCTCTGCTGTGTAGAATAAGTTCGCGGCTTTTGAAGGAGATATTATAATGCTTAAACACAAGTAAATGTATAAAGATTATAACCTTGTGTATAAATAGTTTCAGTTCACTAGTATTTGTTCTGGGCTGCTTTCTTCTAGAGCGCGGACTTCAAGGGTGGCCAGGGGCAGTTAGCAGGGCTGCAGGGCAGTACCTTAACAGATGTAGGAAAAAACACGTTTAGTTTCTTGGGAAGACTATCATTACAAGAAAACAATCAGTAAAATATGTCAGCTTGCTAACTGAGGCGTCTTCGCGACTCATTCCATCCTTGTAATAGTCAAAAAGAGTAAAACCACACTAGTCGCCACTAATGTAACACTATGAGATTAAGGGACACCACGCTGTGATAGGTATATCCTTGCGCGTGTTCCTAGCACTGTAACATAGGTTTTAAAACATAGTCGTTCCTCTGAGTACAACTCGACTGCTACAGAAAAAGGGCAACAATCCTTATATAGCACTTAACAAAAGACTTTCATACAGGCTATTAACTTTTAAACAGAGTCGCTATTCTTAATCAATGCACTTAAAATAGCAAAGAGAGTCAACAGTAGTCTTAAGCTGCTAATACATTCAGAGTGTTCTTAAACAGAGTCGCTATTCTTAATCAATGCACTTATAATAGCAGAGAGAGTCAACAGTAGTCTTGAGCTGCTAATACATTCAGAGATAGCAGAGAGAGTCAACAGTAGTCTTGAGCTGCTAATACATTCAGAGTGTTCACGCTACCTCTGAGCAGGTAACTGCATGCGGAGTTTGCGATACACAGTGACAAGGTACAATATCATCAAAAGAATACACTGGGTAGCATTGGGAGTATAGTTTCCCTTTTACATGAGTTTGGTGTGGTTATACATACCCCTGAGAAGTAGAATCCGCCACGTTGGATTCCGACACAGCAGGAAATGTTTGTAAATTGGCGGGCACTTTGGTTTATGAAACCTCGCATTCGTCAGAGGCAGGGGGTGGGATAAGGTAATCCGACTCCACAGTGAGCAAGTACAACAGGTAATACAGTTGCAAATTTGTATTGTACTTTGCAGTAGGGTTTTACAAGTGTAAAGGAAAAGTAACAGCTTTCTTGTTAGGACTGGGTCCAAATTCTTTGCTACTCTCAGATTATACACTAATTTTCTGAGTAGTTAGGGTAAATGAGGCTTTTACCAGCCTGTTATTTCTCTGCTGTGTAGAATAAGTTTGCGGCTTTTGAAGGAGATATTATAATGCTTAAACACAAGTAAATGTATAAAGATTATAACCTTGTGTATAAATAGTTTCAGTTCACTAGTATTTGTTCTGGGCTGCTTTCTTCTAGAGCGCGGACTTCAAGGGTGGCCAGGGGCAGTTAGCAGGGCTGCAGGGCAGTACCTTAACAGATGTAGGAAAAAACACGTTTAGTTTCTTGGGAAGACTATCATTACAAGAAAACAATCAGTAAAATATGTCAGCTTGCTAACTGAGGCGTCTTCGCGACTCATTCCATCCTTGTAATAGTCAAAAAGAGTAAAACAACACTAGTCGCCACTAATGTAACACTATGAGATTAAGGGACACCACGCTGTGATAGGTATATCCTTGCGCGTGTTCCTAGCACTGTAACATAGGTTTTAAAACATAGTCATTCCTCTGAGTACAACTCGACTGCTACAGAAAAAGGGCAACAATCCTTATATAGCACTTAACAAAAGACTTTCATACAGGCTATTAACTTTTAAACAGAGTCGCTATTCTTAATCAATGCACTTAAAATAGCAAAGAGAGTCAACAGTAGTCTTAAGCTGCTAATACATTCAGAGTGTTCTTAAACAGAGTCGCTATTCTTAATCAATGCACTTATAATAGCAGAGAGAGTCAACAGTAGTCTTAGGCTGCTAATACATTCAGAGATAGCAGAGAGAGTCAACAGTAGTCTTGAGCTGCTAATACATTCAGAGTGTTCACGCTACCTCTGAGCAGGTAACTGCATGCGGAGGTTGCGATACACAGTGACAAGGTACAATATCATCAAAAGAATACACTGGGTAGCATTGGGAGTATAGTTTCCCTTTTACATGAGTTTGGTGTGGTTATACATACCCCTGAGAAGTAGAATCCGCCACGTTGGATTCCGACACAGCAGGAAATGTTTGTAAATTGGCGGGCACTTTGGTTTATGAAACCTCACATTCGTCAGAGGCAGGGGGTGGGATAAGGTAATCCGACTCCACAGTGAGCAAGTACAACAGGTAATACAGTTGCAAATTTGTATTGTACTTTGCAGTAGGGTTTTACAAGTGTAAAGGAAAAGTAACAGCTTTCTTGTTAGGACTGGGTCCAAATTCTTTGCTACTCTCAGATTATACACTAATTTTCTGAGTAGTTAGGGTAAATGAGGCTTTACCAGCCTGTTATTTCTCTGCTGTGTAGAATAAGTTCGGCTTTTGAAGGAGATATTATAATGCTTAAACACAAGTAAATGTATAAAGATTATAACCTTGTGTATAAATAGTTTCAGTTCACTAGTATTTGTTCTGGGCTGCTTTCTTCTAGAGCGCGGACTTCAAGGGTGGCCAGGGGCAGTTAGCAGGGCTGCAGGGCAGTACCTTGTGTATAAATAGTTTCATTTCACTAGTATTTGTTCTGGGCTGCTTTCTTCTAGAGCGCGGACTTCAAGGGTGGCCAGGGGCAGTTAGCAGGGCTGCAGGGCAGTACCTTGTGTATAAATAGTTTCAGTTCACTAGTATTTGTTCTGGGCTGCTTTCTTCTAGAGCGCGGACTTCAAGGGTGGCCAGGGGCAGTTAGCAGGGCTGCAGGGCAGTACCTTGTGTATAAATAGTTTCAGTTCACTAGTATTTGTTCTGGGCTGCTTTCTTCTAGAGCGCGGACTTCAAGGGTGGCCAGGGGCAGTTAGCAGGGCTGCAGGGCAGTACCTTGTGTATAAATAGTTTCAGTTCACTAGTATTTGTTCTGGGCTGCTTTCTTCTAGAGCGCGGACTTCAAGGGTGGCCAGGGGCAGTTAGCAGGGCTGCAGGGCAGTACCCCTGAGAAGTAGAATCCGCCACGTTGGATTCCGACACAGCAGGAACATTGATTTAAACATCAACTAACAAAAGCATTTTTCAGGGAAGAAATCTACCTGCACCACACCATGTGCAGGACTGCACCCCCACCCTTAATACTTTATACAGACTAATTCTGATGATGGAAAAGTATAGATTCAATTTAAGACTAAACTTGATTCAACAAAACACTTTTGTTAATCACAGTCTTGAAAAAAGCAAAGTTAAGCCTTGTGTTTGCAGTCCCACTAGACCTGTGGCCAGTATAAGCAGAGGTATGATGTGAAATGTGTACAGGTGTGAGGAAATGTGTATGGAACATGATGAAAATGCCCCTACTACTCTGCAAAAACTATACCTAGCTCATCTGGTGTCCTGGGTAGGCCCTCAGACTGACGTCCCTTCAACCCAAAGTTGAGGATTAAAAAAGTGGTCTTCTACCTAAACTGTAACTTTAGCAAGCTCCTGAATTCATTAAAGCCACTGCACCACCAGGAGCTTCTTACACGAATGGCAGTATTACACTCATGCCCTATCTGCAACTGCAGATTGAGACCCCTGACAGCTTTTGCCCATGAAAACTGCCCCATTAATCCAACTTTAGTTATGTCTCTAAAGGATAAAGCTCTGTGGGGAAAGTGCCTTACCAAAAGTAGAGCAAGAAGAGGTTGCAAAGTACATTTACACATGTTTTCAAGACACTTTCATTAATTTAGAAAAAAAGTGTTTTCCTATTGAGGTTTGATAAATATGAAAGAAATTATGAAAAACTAAGCCATGTATGGTAACACCATTGGGCTATGCTAATGGAGATCATTGCTACTGAAATGAAGAGAATTGATGGTAATAATAATAATTATATAATAAAGGGTCATTGTTATTCAAAAAGGTGCATGCTTATTGGACAGCCCAACCAGCGTGCCCATTGTAAATCAAGCATTTACTGATAGTAACAAATCCAGCCACTGAAGTACCATTGAGCAGCCAGACTTTTCTATATTGGCATTTGCTTACAGGACAGTAAAATACATGAAAAATAAGGTATAGTCTGCAAAAATATGCAATCAGAAACTTACCTGATTTTTCTTATATTTAGGCTGTCCTTAATAAAATCTCAGTCATAGGTGGAGGAGTGATTTCTGGCCCAGAAATAGTAGCTTATTGGCCGTTTGGGCAGTTTTTTCCATCTCTTTCAGCTTTCTGGATTAAAAGTCCACATCTGCACTTGTTTCGTACCTTTCCTGTAACTAGTCCAGATACAGATTTGCTGTATCCAGGACTGTTTATAAGCTTCTGAGTGGTGCCAAAGTCTGCTCTTCAATTTTTCCCTTAGATCTGCTAGTTCTCTCCTCTCCTGCATGTTTACTAGCTTATTAGTTTAGTACTTTACTAGACATCGTGTAGCAAAAGTGCTACCAGCACTAAATGTTCTACAAGGAAACAGCTCCAGTATTAATTAATGCCGACCTCTACAGGCATGTCTAAAGGTCAGTTCCTTGTGCTTTCTCCTATTAACCTGGTGAACTTGGGCATCCTGAGGCAATGCAGCAACTGCCTCATGTACACTGACACCCCTCTCCTCTTACCTCCCAACACTCAGACTTGTGAGAGATGCACTTATATATCCAAACTGGAAACCACTCACTCTCCAGTAAAGACTGGGATAGCTGGTCAAGAGGAGAAGGTCAACACTTGCACCACATCACATGGAACACATAGCCCTCTGGAACACACACCAGCACTACCTTCAAATAAAAACACAAACCACACACCCACCTTCATGGAGGCTCTCAATAAAAATCTACATAAACAGCAGAGACCTCCAAGGCAGAAACACACCCGACCACCACAACACAACATTAATGATGAGACACATAACTCTCCTAAACAGTGTGACACTCAACCAAAGCCCCTAAGGCAAAACAGCATGCCCAACACACTAGTCATAAGTGACTCAATAGTGATGCACACTGATGTCCCACTCACTAGGTTGAATAAGGAGAAAGTAACAGTCAGCTGCCAGTCAGGTGCCAGGATCTGCCACATAATGCACACACTGAGGTCCCTCAACACCTATGAACCTAGGTCCTAGGTGTGTACTAGGCTAATGGCCCTAGAGCCTTTACAAGCTTAGCCCTTTGGATTACCCTGGCATCATACCACCTGACCTTAGTTCCCATTGCTTCTGCTGAGTAAGGCCACTGGAGTGATCCCTAGGGTGAATTTTCTATTTCCCATCCACTCATTAAGATTTCTCTTGAAGAGGGCCAGTGATGTGCTCTGTTTGACATATATGGGAAGTCTATTCCATAGCATGGGCAGTCTCTGGGTTATGAACCTGATCCTCCAGCATGTTTTCTTGATTGTGGTAATGAGGATGAGGTCTCTGGAGCATGTGGTGCAGAGAGATTGGGATTTCTTTAGATGTAGCATTTCTAACAGAGCTGGGTCAGACATGACTTTGTAAGTCAAGCAGAGATCGCCTCTAAGTAGGCGATATGAAACAGAATAGTTGGAGTTTTTTAAGTCTGTCCATATAGGACAAATGTTTAAGGCCTAGGATCCTCTTTGTGAGGTACTTTTGTGGCCTCTCCAATTGTTGCAGGTGTTTAGTGAGGTACATGCCAAATGGGGCATTGTAATCAATGATTGGCCTAATGAGGGAAGAGTAGAGGGAGACAATGACCTTTTTCTTCCTGGATGCAAAACCCTTAGTAATGAGATGTGCCACATAGAAGGACTTTCTGACCACAGTGGCAATGTGGTGGTCAAAAGAGAGGTTGCTGTCAACCTGTGTTCCCAGATCTCTTATAATGCCTTCTGTGTTCAGTGGACTGCTATCGATGTGGTAATTCATGGGAACCGGGTTTTTCTCAAAGGGGATGATGACACATATTTTGGCACTGAGCTTAAGGCCATGGTTCTGACACCAGTCCTTGGACTCAGTGAGGCCTTTCTGTAGGATGTCAACATCACTTGGGGAGTTAATAATAGCTCTAAGCTTGCAGTCATCTGCAATCTATGTCAGCCAGAGTCCCTTTCTGTTGGCCTGGACTTTAGAGAAGTAGATACCAAACAGGAGAGGACCCAGGACTGAACCCTGTGGGACTCCACTCATGACTGGTCAGCAGTCTGACTTGGAGTCAGCTACCTTTGCACTGTGGGTTCTACCTGTGAGCCAATTTGCAACCCACCTAGTGATATAGGGGTTGATGCCTAGCTTATTGAGTTTTTCTATGATTCCTGAGTGGGGAATAGTATCAAAGGCCTTGGCCAGATCAAGGTAAGCTGTATGAACCACCTTGCCTTCATCCACAACTCTGGTGACTGACTCAAAGAAGCTGACTAAGTTGTGCAGGCATGATCTACCCTTCACAAAACCAAACTGTGTGGGATCCAGAGTTTGGAGATTCCCTATATCCTTGTTTATTAGGTCCATGATGAAGGGTTCCATAGCTTTGCATATCAGACTCGTCAGGCTAATGAGGTGATAGTTCCCAGGGTCTGTAGTCGCTCCTCCTTTGAGGACAGGGATGACTGTAGCAGTGTGCCATTCAGTAGGGACAAAGCCTGAGGTGAGGCTGTGATTAAACAGGGCACACAGGTGAGGTGCCAATTCACTCAGTAGTTCATGTAGAACACAGCCAGGGATATTGTCAGGTCCCATAGAAGCTCTATTCTTGGCCTTGGACAGTGCTGTTTTAACCTGTGCCACAGTAATACTGGGTGCCTGGCAAACTACTGGTATTGTGACTGATCTTTTGGGGAGGGGGAGAAGGGTAAAGTTGGCACTGAATCTGTTGGCCAGTATATTGGCAATATCTGTTGGCTCGGTATAGGAGGTGCCATTGTGCAGTAGCTCAGAGTAAATCTGGGTATTGCCTTGGAGATTCTTTACATAACTCTAGAATGTCTTGTGGTTGTCTTTACTATCTACTGCAATTCTGTTTTCATAGCGAGCTTTAGAGGATTTGATGAGGGATCTCAACTTTTTGTTGAGGCTGATAAGGGAGTTTTTCTATTCTTGGGACTTCACTTTATTCCACATCAATTTCCTCCTTCTGTTGTAGAGTTTGTTTATGGCAGGGGACCACCAGATTGGCTTCCTTTTTTTGAAGGAGAGCATATTGGTTCTTTTGGTTCTGGCAAGATCCATGCATTTGTGTACGTGTTTGTACAGTGCATTGGTATATGATTCAGCAGTCATGCAACTATTCTCCATTTGCATGGGTGCTGTGAGGTTAGCCACCTCTGTTTTTAGGAGCCCAAAGTTAGCTTTGGAGAATTTTTTCATGGTGGTTACATTTGCTGGGTGGGGGATCTGGATTTCCAAGATGATTAGTTTGTGGTCAGATCAACCAGGGAGGAGTTGACTATTGGTGTAGAGCAACGGTTGTCAATGTTAGTAATGACCAGGTCAAGGATGTTGCTACCTCTAGTGGGGGAAAGAACAAGCTGGTCCAGGGCATTGGAATTAATGAATTCCAGGAAACATTGGGCAAGTGTATTGGTACATGAGTAGTTTTCCCAGTTAATGGAGGGATAGTTGAAGTCACCCAGTATGAGAGTGTTAGGTTGGAACCTAATAATCTCCAGGGTGCTTAGGAACGTGGAGTGTGATCCTTGGGACATGGTTGGGGACCTATAGCAGGTTGCGACCTGAATCACTGTCTTACCCAATGTTAGCTGCACCTGAAGTATCTCAGATTCGTTATGTTGGGCTACCAGTCTGGAGGTGTGCACATCCTTTATGAATATGGAAACACCACCACCTTTGGAGCTTCGGTCTAAGTTCTGGGGCTGAAAGGTGTGGAATGAGTTATAGCCTGGGAGTGCAGGGATGCTTTCTGCTGCCTTGAACCAGATCTCAGTTACAGCATACATGTCGATGTTCTCCATTTTAAGGAGTGCTTCGAGTGAGGGTATTTTGAGATTTAGACTTATACCTTTGAGCAGCATGACTCTCAGATTGCATTTGTTTGTAGCTGTTATGGTGGTAATTTGGTCTTTGGAACACCACCTAAAAAAGGCACTATAGGGATGGCAAGAGCACTGGTCAGTATCCGGAAGCCCAGGGTTGACAGATCCAGGCCATGTCTGGCAAAGCATCGAGGTCTGTCAATCATGTCATCCCAGTCAGACAGATACTGGATCCCCTTAGAATGACATCAGAAACGTAGCCAGTTGTTGAAATCAGTCATTTTCTGCTTGTACTGTGGTATCATTCTGGGTGATGGTAGAGTGCTGCTCAGGGCTAGGGTCATACTCACCTGGGCTACATAATCCGAGAGCTCCTCCATGTCTCTTTTCATGTAGTCCAGGGAGGTACATCTCAGGTCATTCACACCCACATGTACAATGACAGAGTCATATTTGTACCTGTTGTTGAGGGACCTGAGTGCATGCGTTATGTGGCAGATCCTGGCCCCTGACAGGCAGGTAGCAATAAGCAACTCCCGAGTGTTGGTAATGCTGGATTTACCCATGGTTGACTTTGTCTGATCATTTGGGCTTTGCCTCATGATCCAACCACACCAGCTGTGGGTAAATCCAGCATTACCCACACCTAGTCATGGGTTATCCTTAATAATGATATAGTTAATAATACTAATGAGCAAAATCAAGAAAAGGATATGCTATTGAAAATCAAATGTTCAGTGACATCCTAGCTCAGTGAAACAAACACAAGGAACACACAATGCCTTGGGTTGGGGAAGATGCCTTTTTCCCATTGTTGTGTAATCTTGTAGTTAGGCATGTATAATTAGCAGGGTTTTGGAGAGCAGGGGGACTTTCTTCTCTACAAAAAGCAATGTTTGCCTTACCCTTTTAGTTTAAAAAAAACTGAAAAATAGCTAGGATAATTCCAAGTAACTTAAATTGATTGCAATAAATATAAAAATAAAATTAAGGATGGAGCTTCTCAAGTCTTCATATAGATGTAAACTTATTAGCAAGATAAGGCAGATAAGCACTGTGTAATGTTTAGAAACATGTAATGGGTATTTATATTCTTTTTTAGACTATTTTTTTAGAAATATTTTCTAGAACTCATTTACAATTAAAAAGGTTTTAAATACATTAATAAATCAAACCAACAGTCGAGACCACAGATGCTATGAACAGAGAAATAACAACCTGATTGGTTTAAATTTTAAATTGTTGAGTGCTTTAGGTAGAAACAATGAACCAATGAGTAACTCACATCAGGGGTTTATGTGACTGGTAGAGTAAGAAAAGGTAGTTCCATGTGATTAGGTTGAACATAGCCTCTGATTTCATAACTAACACGGTCATTATTTGAAATTACAGAAACGTATTTGGTGTATATGGTGACCATAGATGCCACACAAATGGGGTCATGGGCCAAATAGGAAATAATGTGAAATCATGTGTGATTAAGACCAAAGAGCTTGTAATCTTTGAAAACATATATGTGTTTTAGTTTAATTTAAACATAGCCAAATAACATAACTCGTGAATAGTTCAATACAGAGTAATAAACTTAAGTTGAAAAGGAGCATGTAAGCAGCACTTTCTTTAATGCTTTATCAGATCTACCTGCCAAGAAGACACTGTTAAAGGATGGAAAGTTGTACAGTAATAATATCAAAATCAAATTCCTCAGATCTGCCCTGTACAGTGCCATGTTTGCTGCTATACAGTATAGTTTTTGCTGCCACCCCACTAGACCTGCCTGCTCAGAAGACGTGGTCTAAGATGGAAAAAGTGGCAAAGGAGCTAATATAAAACAAATAATAGAAGTGCTGTGTAATGTTAGAATAAACGTGTGATGGGTATTTATATTCTTTTACAATTAAGAAGGTTTAAACTAAATCAATTCACCAGTTGAGAATACAGATGCTAACGAATCGAGAAACAAGATCATGATTGGTTTACATTTGAAATTTTTGATAGGCGGAAACTAAAGAGTAACTCACATAAGGTGTCTATGTGATTAGTGGAGGATAAATTTTAGTATCACGTGATTGCATTGAAAACAGCCATAGGTTCGTAGGTTGGTACTAGGCTATCGGCCCTAGGGCCTATACAAGCCTAGCCATAACAATTCCCTGGCTATTTCTTCCCACACTATTTACTTCCCTGGACCTCTGTCTAGCAGGGTGACTGACGTGATCCCTGGGGTGAATTTCCTTTCTCCCATCCCGTCATCAAGGTTCCTTTTGAAGAGGGCCAAAGAAGTGCTCTGCTTGACATGTATGGGCAGTCTATTCCAGAGTCTGGGGAGTCTCTGGGTCAGGAACCTATCCCTACAGCATGTTTTGTATATTGTGATGACAAGGTTTAGATCCCTGGAGTGTGTGGCTCTGAGGGAATGGGATTTCTTTAAGTGGAGCATATCCAACAGCTCTGGGTTTGACATGGCCTTGTATGTTAAGCAGAGATCGCCTCGGAGTAGATGATATGCGACAGAGTATAGCTGGAGTATTTTAAGGCAGTTAGTATAGGTTATCTGCTTTAGGCCTGTGATTCTTTTAGTGAGGTATTTCTGTGGCCTTTCCAGTTGTTGCAGATGACTTGAGAGTCTAATGAGGGATGAGTACAGTGGGACAATGACCTCCTTTTTTCTGGATGAAAAGCCCTTAGTGATGAGATGTGCCACATAGACGGATTTCCTGACTGTTGTGGCGATGTGGTTATTGAAGGTGAGACCACTGCCCACCTGTGTCCCTAAGTCTCTTATCAAACTTTCAGTGTTTAGTGTACTGCCACCTATGTGGTAATTCACGGGTACATGTTTTTTTCCCAAAGGGAATAACTATACATTTCTTGGCATTGAGCTTGAGCCCATGGCTCTGGCACCAAGCATCTGTTTCTGTAAGGCCCTTTTGTAGAGTATCAACATCATTTGGGGATTCAATAATGGCTCCCAGTTTGCAGTCATCTGCAAACTTTGTTAACCAGAGTCTCTTAGTGTTGGCCTGTACTTCAGAGAAGTAGATGCCAAACAAGAGAGGTCCCAGGACTGAACCCTGAGGTTCTCCACTTGTCACTTGTCTGGAGCTGGATTTGGAGTCAGCTACTTTTACAGTGTGGGTTCTGTCAGTAAGCCAGTTGGCAACCCATTGAGTGATGTATGGATTAATGTCCAGCTTAGTAAGTTTATCTATGATTTCAGAGTGGGGGATGGAGTCAAAGGCCTTGGCAAGGTCCAGATAGGCTGTGTGGACTGCCTTACCCTCATCCACGGCTCTGGAGACTGATTCAAAGAAGTCAATTAGGTTCTAGGAGACAAGATCGGCCCTTCACGAACCCAAACTGGGAGGGGTCCAGTGTTTTAAGGTTGCCAATGTCTCTGTTTATAAGTTCCTTGAAATTTGAAATTACAGACAGGTATTGGGAGTTTTCGGTAACCATAAGGACACAACATTAGGATCATGGGGCAGTGGGGAATTATGTGAAATAAAGATTAGTTGTATAAGAACTTCCCATAATGATATATGTCCTTCTTTTCTCATTTGCAATATTCCTGACTTAAGGGAGTTGCCTGCCAAGGCGATGACCCAAAGTCTGGCGGCCAGTATGCCAAAGTCTTTTACTCCCTAAGGCATGCAGAACATCTGACATTGGCTGACAGTAGACATCAGCCAAAAAAGATGTACCCAGGCAGCACACTTAGAACTGAAGCCCCAGGTGAAGACATAGTCTAAGGGAATGAGGATCTGTACATCCAAGAAAGGCAAGAAGTGGGGGAAAGGAGGTAGGCTTGGAATACTGCAAAAGAGAAGAGAAGGACATCTATTGATATAATAAGTTCTTACACAACTAATCTGTGTCCTTCTATTCTTCTTTTGCTGTATTCCTGACTAAAGTGAGATTACAAAAGCTCATGAGGAAAGGGCAGAGGAAGTGGTAGAGGAATTTTCAAGGAAGCCATGGAGAATGGCCCTGGCAAGCCCTGCCCTGGATCTGGAAATGGAGTCCAACTTATAGTGCTTGGTGAAGGTGTGGACAGAAGTCCAGGTAGCTGCTTCTAGGATACAGTTGGCATCCAAACTCCTGAGGAAGGCCCCTGAAGAAGATACTGCCCTGATAGAGTGAGCTTTGACTGAGACAGGAAAAACCTTACCATGGTGGTGTAGCAAAAGGCAACAGCTTTGGATATCCAGTTAGAGATGGTCTGTTTCAACACAAGCAATCCTAGAGCCCTGGGATGGAAAGACACAAATGACTGGTCTGTTTTCCTGAAGGGTTTAGTCATATGTAAGTAGAACCTGAGCTATCTGTGTACATCCAGCATGTGCAGGATCCTCTCACTATTGTTCTCAGGAGAGAGAAATAAAATTGGTAGGTGAATTGCCTGATTTAGGGACAATTCACTGGCAACCTTTGGCATGAATGAGGGATTGGTCTGCAGAGACACTCTGTCTTTATGGAAAGACAAGAAAGGGGGAGAAGCCATGAGGGCTTGTAATTCTGAGACATGCCTGGCTGAGGTAATGGCCATAAGGAGAATTGTTTTACAAGTGCAGTATTTGAGTGAGCTAGTGGAAGCATGTTCAAATTGAAGCTTGAATTAATTTCTCTAGTACAAAACTGAGGTCCTATGGTGGGGCCACTAGTCTCCTGGGGGCCTGATATGAAGAACATCTTTGAGGAATTATTTAGCTTTGGAAGCTAAGGGAGGGTTTAGTGGTAAACAAGCAGAAATAGCTGACAAATAAGCTTTAATTGAAGAGTATGCTAGTCCATTAAGCAATTCACACAGATAGGACAGAACCATAGGTGGGTACACCGTCAGTGGGTCCTGGTTCCTAGCCTGACACCAAGCAGAGAACCTTTTCCATTTGGAGAGGTAAGACTTTCTAGTAGTAGGTTTATTGGCCTCCTGCAGTACTTGAAGCACATCCTCAGAGTAAAGGTGTATAAATGGTATCAGGGCTCTATCACCCACAGAGTTAATTGGAGGGTTTCCAGATATGGATGTAGGAGTGAGTCCTTGTTCTGTGATAGAAGGTCCGCTCGGTGGAGTAACTTGTGGTGACTGTCCTTGGCTAGGTGAAAGAGAAGGGGGAACCAATGCTGTCTAGGTCAATAGGGATTCACCAGCAAGATTTTTGGCTTTTCCTGTTGGACTTTCAACAGGACTTTGGGGATGAATGGAAGGGGATGGAATGCATATAGGAATTTCACCTTCCATGGTATAAAAAGTGCATCGGTATAGAAAGTGCATCCACTCTCCATGCCTGAGGATGGTATTCTATGGCATAAAACTGAGGAAGTTGTTTGTTCATGGTGGAGGCAAACAAATCTATTTCTGAAATACCCCACCAGTGGACAATGTCTAGGAACACATCCCTGTGTAGCATCCATTCGTGGGTTTGAGTCCTGGATCTCCTTAGGGTGTCCACCACTGTATTCAGGCTGAAGGGTATGTACACAGCTTGAAGAAATACATCTAAATGACAAGCTAGATCCCATATCTGCATGGCTAGTCTGCACAGGAGATAGGATCTGGTATCTCTCTGCTTGTTTATGTACCACAGGACTGTCATGTTTTCGGTGTGTACATGCAATCTCCCTGGTCTTATTAATGATTTGAAGATTTGGAAGGCTAAAATAGTGCCCTCATTTCTCTTACATTTGTGTGTTCATTTATTTGGGAGGGAAACCACTGCCTTTGAGCCATGTGGAGGTCTAAGACTGCCCCCCAGCCCATATCTGAGGCATCTGTAAACATGGTCTGAGTAGATGGTAGAGGGTGACTGGGAGCAGTAGAGAGTCCAAAACACAAAGCCAAGAACTGATAGTGCGAGGATCCCAGAGAAAATTGTAGAGATCTTCTGTAACTGTGGTGAATTGGGATATGGTGATAGGCATCCTTAATATCTTTAGAAGCTAGAAATGCCTGAGGGAGGACAAGAGGAAACAGTGGTTGTAGGGTTAACATTTTGAAAGTGGGAGCTATGAGGAAATCGTTGAGGTAGGAGAGATCGAGAATTGGTCTCAAGGGTTCTTCTTTCCTGGGAACTACAAAAAGGAGTGAGTAATAGCTCCTTCCCTCTTCCCCACGGGGAACAGGTTTATTAAACTTTTTGGATGTTGGACTTCTGGTTTTGTTATTATTTGGGGAACAGGTTCTATGGTGCCCAGTTGTAGGAGTTCTAGTAGAACTGGTGGTAAATCAGGGAGTTGATCTTTTTGTGGGAGAAGAATTCCCCTGAAGGCAGGCACTTTGTGCTAAACCATGAAGTACCCCCTTTTTATTATACTTAACACTCAGGAGTCCTGCGTGATGAGTTTGCAGGAAGGAAGGGAGAGGGAAAGGAGTTGGGAGAGTGGAATTAGATTGTTGCAAAAGTCATGAGGATGAGCCCATTTGGTCAGAAAACGGTCGCTTGCTTATATTAGGGACAGAAGCAGAAGAAGAGGTAAACTGCTGGGTCTTCTTAGCCCTCTTTTGGGGTCTATATTGAGGCATTCTGGATTGCCTGAGTACAAAGGTTTGTTTTCCAGGGTAATTCCTGTGAAATTTAGGCACAGGGGATACCAAAATATGCTTGAAATCCTAAAGCTCTTTGCTTTTTTTCCTGCAGAGACTTGAACAGCTCTGCAGAAGGTTTTCCAAACAGGGCAGTGTAATCCAGGGAGTCATCCATCAGTTTAGTCTTGCTATCCTTAGGTAGAGGCTGAAGCCTTAGCCAGGCAAACCTCCTAAGGGCAGGAGAGGAAGCTACAGCCTTAGAGGCAGCTTCTACTGCATCATGGGTGCAATTGATAGAATGTCTGGCTACCTGAGAGGAGGTGGCAAGGAGAGAGGATGTTAGGGCCTTATTTGCGGAGTCAGGTATATCTGATACCAATTTAGAGACCTGGGAAAGGAGTTCCAAGTTGTACTTAGTCATGTGTGAAGCTCTGAAAGCCAGGGTAGCAGAGGTATAGATTTCCTTTCCCAGCGTCTTCAACTATCTGCTGTCTTTATCTGAGGGCAGGAGGGAAAGGAGGTAATGGACCTGGAGGCCTTATCAGAGTCAACATAAATAACTGAAGGATCTGCGGTGGGTGCCTTAAAAAGGAACTGGCAGCCCTTTGGTACTTTGTAATATCTATCAGTTTTTTTAGGGGATGGGGACTGTGAGTCTGGATGGATGGAAGTGGAAGCAAAGGCATCCAGAAATGCAGGGATTACAGGAGGGATTGAAGGACTGGGGTCTGGACTTGGAGGAGGTCATAATAGCTCTTCTGGACCTCTGACATCTCTGTGGAGTCCCATTTGGAATGGTCTCACATTTTAGAGACAGTCTCCCCAAAAGAAATCTCCTCCATGGGAGAATCTGTCCCATTGGAGTCCTGTTAGGTGGAGGCATAATTCAAAGGGGAGAGGATGTGGGAGGAATAGTCCAATTCCTCATCTTCCTCCTCAAAAGAGGAGTCATCATCAGAGGTAAGAAGGGGCCTAGGTCTCTTCCCCGGGGAAGAAGGCCCAGGTGGAGGGGAAGCAGTGTCACCTGACATAGTCCTAAGGGCCATAAAGGCCTTGAAGAGACCTTGTGAAAAGTTCATCCATTCCTTCTGTGGATCAAGAGGAGGAAAGACATGTTTGTTTTTTTGTTTCTTCTTTGCAGTCATATCTATGTGGTGCAAAGAAAGAGAGCCAGATGTAGGCCTGCACTCTACAATATCTGATTCAATATCCTCCCTAACAACTATCTGGATAATCCCCCTAGGGCCCTCTGACACTATAATCCTCGTTTCCACCTGAATGTCAGAGGCCAACAGCTGAGAAACCTGGAAGTGCATATGTCTGGAGCCATGATGGCCTGTGAAGTGGGCTTGATCTGTTGATCTGGATCTCTGTCAGTGTGTGTCTTTGAGCTCTCATGCACATTGGGAGAGATGTCATACTTGAGAGGCACAGCTTTGGATTCGGGTCTATGTGTTTTGGCTTTCCATTTTATAGGCTTTGTCTTTGGATATGGAGGAATGTCCATTGCACTTTTTGCAATAATCTTGAGACATTGGTTTTCAAGGTATATCGAAAGGGAGGATAAATGACTCTGTAAAGAATTAGGAAATAGTACAGGATTTGTGGTCATTCTGAGGGCCTAGGCAAAAAAGGCACTGAGTATGACTGCCTTTGTGTGGAATCTGTCGTCCACAGTCACATTTCTCTTTTCTGGATGACATGAACCTCAAAGAAAAAGAAAAGTAACAAAAAACAAAGGTTTCCCCAATGGGGTACTTATCTTATATGAAGAATAATGAGTCCGACAGCAGAATGACATCTGAGACTGGTGGCAAAGATGGTCTGATGGTGGTGCTCACGTACCTCTCTTTTATGGCCAATGTCTGCTGTCAGCCAATGTCAAAAGTGACACGCATCTTAGGTAGTAAATGATACAGGTATACTGGTCGATGTCAGGTCATCATCTTGGCAAGCAATTCCTTTAAGTCAGGAATAGTGCAACAGAAGAACAGAAGGACATTGTGTGTGATTTAGAACAAAGAGCTTGACTCTTTGAAAAGCAAAGGTGTGTTTTGGTTTAATCTAGTCATGGTTGAATATAGCCAAATGTAATTCTTGTATAGTGTGTCCTTTGGTAAAAATACAGTATAAGAAATACAGTATAAAATATATACAATATATATAATTTATATAAAACTAAAATTTAGTTGAAAATGGAGTGTCAGCAGCACTTTTGCTGACAATTTCTCAAGTCTACCTGCTAAGAGGTTATGGTCTAAGGACAGAAAACATGTACAAAAAATAATGTAAATCTAACACACGTTACAAAACAGAGCATGTGTACAGTGTTTGTGGTCATGCTTTTCCAGATCTGCGTCTCACAATGTTCTGTTTGGTATAATACAGTACAAAAATGAAGCTGAAGAAGAGTATGTAAGCAGTGCTTTAGCTGACCCTTCATCAGATCTCTCTCCTTAGAAGACATTATCTAAAGACAGAATGACAAATAACTACAGAACAACAAATAAATTAATAATGATACAAAAAAGTCAATAGAAGAGTTAATGTAAAATCCAAATTCAGCTTTAACTGAATGTGTATGCAGTGTTTGTGGTCATGCTTATTCGGAATCTGCCTGCCAAGATATCGGGAAAATGATGGCAGCTTTGTGTCAGGCCATATAAACCATGAAAATACCCATAGTGGTGACATTACATGAGTGTAGCCATGTCTAGTTTAAATTTGGCATCCTGGGATACTATGGGATTAAAGTATTCCAGTGTATGTCCCACGCAGGGGGTTCATGTGATTGGTTTAGGAACCATCTTGACAGGAAAAAAGGTGGTGCAGTATGATATGCCATTTTTTGAAAATCAAGATTGCCATAGGGTGACTTAAAATGGCGTATAGGACTCAAGTGTTTGGGACTGTGGACCAATGGGAAATAAAGCGTGGTTAACTATCCTAATGGTGTTCAAAAACTATATGCAACTCCCACTCTAATATCACCCACCCCATCAAACCACTACCTTTCTTTCCACTCCACTAACTACCTTGATTATAGCAAGCTCAGATGCTCATAAGGCTAGTACTTATTATACAGCAGGAACTTCTTATTATAACATTTGTTAATGTCTGTTATGTACTTCACAGATAAAGATTCTAGTTGTCTACTGATGTACTATGTTCTTCATCTGTAAATATGTTGTAAGTAATTGTTATGTAAATTGTTAATCAGTATGTAATCCAATGTAACTACTGTCTGTTTATTTTAACTGCGGAGCTTTTCTCCCCGGGCCTCCAATGAAAATGGACCTATGTCCAGTCAGACACTCCCGGTCAACAAATATAAATAAATAAATACATACATATGTTTGAATAATTCTTACTTCAAGGCCAAAAAGACTCATCGATACCCATCTGCAATCACTGAAAAAATAGAATAAAAAAATTTAAATAAAAAAATAATAAGTAAATGACATAAAATAAATAAAAATAAAAACATACAAGTAAAACAACTGTGGTATGGGGCAAACAGGTCCAAAGCCTAACGTCTATAGTAAAACCGCAGACAAATACTTATTGCTAAAAAGAAAAAGGTTAGGTTCTGCCAATTCACTTGAAATAGAAATCAGATCTGTGAGACTCGGTGTACAACTGTCCCTGACTTTAGTAAACAGCATGAGGGTCTAGTTTTCTGTGCTTAAGTGTGCTGTTGATGGAGATCTGTGTATTCAAACCTGGTGGCTTCAGGACTTCCAGTCTGACTGCCATTCCAGCTCTCGTTTTTCCAAGCAGTTGTTCAGTGGACCTTGCAGGGCTAATGTAGGTATCCAGTCGAGGATATGTAAAAAGAAGGTGTCACGTCCCAGATTACATTGGTTATGTTTCAAAAGAGTATTGTTCTGGTTTTTGTATGTGATGTCCTTAAGGTGTCATGCTATCCTGGTTTTAGGTTTAACTGTTTTACAAATGTAAAAAGCTGGGCATCTTAAACACTGAGTTTGGTACACAACAGATTTAGTACTGCAGTTGCCAGGTATACGGCTGTGGTAATACCAGCCATTGTTGAGCCACTGGAAGCCTGAGCTATTGCTCATATAGCAGCAGTATCTACAATTAGGTGGCCCATAGGAGTATGTCCCTTTTGGAAGAACAGGCATGGTCTCAGAAACTTTATCGATTCTTTCTATGAGATTGTGAATATTCCTGGTCCTCCAGAGGTTGAACCTGGGTTTGTCTGGTAGAATGTTGTTGAGAGTGGGATTATTTTTGAGAATGATCCAGTTGTCTCTAATGATGTCAAACATGACTTTATAGTCGTAGGAATGGTGATTGTCATGGATATGTCACTTAGTCTGTTGGTGTGGATTTTGTTCCTTGTCCTGTTTCTGTTTGTTAGAAAATCCTGGTTAGCATGTTTTCTGGATGGAGATGGGCTGAAGTATCCCAAAGATGAATTTTTAAAGTATCCACGGTGAAGAAGTCTTTTTCTAGGTTGGCCATGTTGTTAGTGAAATCTCTGAGAGTTTTTGATACTCTTGCCATTCTTAGCCCTTGAGATTTGACTGCATTCCTTTTGGTTTTCAACGTTATTCCTGTGTAGTAATAAGTTCACCCTGGTGGGCTTTTTGAAACAGGTTGTTGGACAGAACAGAGGAGTTGCTGGCTTTGAAGGGTCTATATTATATCCTCGAACGCTTAAAAAAGTGAACACTGATTGATCGAACTTATTTTCGCAAAACTGCAAAATATCGAAGCAGCAGAAACTTGAATTTTTTCCTAGGGAAAGAATTCGGTTGTCCGTTTCTGTTGCTTCGGTATTTTCAGTGTTATGGTGGAAAGTTACCAGTCGGATTCAGGTAAGTGTGCGATTGTGTGGATGTGAGTGTTAGGGTGATTTAGGTGAGTTAGGGTTAGGGCTCGGGTTAGGTGTGCGATTGAGTGGACATGAGGGTTAGGGCAGATTTAAGTGAGTTAGGGTTAGGGAGCGAGTGAGGTGAGTGTGCAATAGTGACGGACCTTAGGGTTAGGGTTTGGGTTAAGGTAAGCAGATAGTTAGTGGTGTGTGCATAGTTTAGTGTAGGGTTAGGTATCAGATTTTAGGTGTATGTGTGTGGATTTCTGTTTGTTTGGTGTGCTTGTGTTGTGTGTATGTGTTTTGGATCAGCGATTTTTTTCCCTGGGAAAAAAATTGCTGATCTGACAGTTCGAGATTGTAAGCTTTCACTTAAATTAGGTCGATCAATCAGCGTTCGCTTTTTTAAGCGTTCGATGATATAATATAGACCCGAAATCCATTAGACCTGGTTCCATGCCATTCCAGATGATAAATATATCATCTATACAAAGGTAGTAACAGCCCATAAAATGGTAATACGGGGAGCTGTATATAGGTCCTTTTCCCATTTACCTAGGGATGTGTTGGCCAGAGTGGGAGCCATAGCCACACCCATGGCAATGCCCCATTTCTGCTTGTAGATGCTCTTGTTAAACTGGAAGTAGTTGTTCTCCAGTAGAATCCTAAGGAGTTTGCTGATTGTTTCTGTTGCAATGTCCGTAGTTGACCCCTGGTCTCTGAGGGATTCAATTACTGCTTAGATGCAGTAGTTATGTGGAAGCAATCTGTATAGTGCCTCCACATCAGTGTTGACAAGGATAGAGTCCTTGGCAACTGTGGTGTGCTGGATTTTCTTCAGAAAGTCCCCAGTATCCAGGATGAATGATGAGTTTCGTTGTGCTAGGGGCTTGATCTGCACTTCCAGATAGATAAATAGATATGAGCTCAGTAATGCCGCCCCCACTCACAATGAGTGGCCTGTATGGTGGGTCTGTCAGGCACTTGCTGGGCTTGGGGATTCCAAAAAAATTGTGAAGCTTAGGCTTGGTGACTGTGATGAAGTCCAGCAAGTTATTACTAATCAGGTCTGGATCGCTTAGTTAAGGATTTCCATCTTTATGTTCTCACAGGCTGCTTTTACTTGGTCTAGGTCAGCTTTTTCATAGAAATTTTGGTTGTCCAGCATAGTTTTTATTTTACAGTGGTAGGATTCTGTGTCTGTGACTAAAATGTCCCCACCTTTGACTGTCTTCATAATTCTTTGGATTGGGTCAAAACTGATATCCTTTAATGCTCTTAATTCTTGATGTTTTAGGTTATAAAAACATCATTTGGGAGTTTTTTAGATTTTTAAATGGCAACTATGCATTCAGTTTCAAAAGCTGACATGGTGAGGTGTGGGTGGGGCACAGAAGCTACTTGCTTTCTTCCATTTTTTCTTGACAATTGCATTACCTGTTTTCACTTTATTGTGGAAGAATAATTTCAGGTTAATCTTTCTTGCCTGGTAGGGTGGCAGCAAAAACTATACTGGACAGTAGCAAACAAGGCATTGTACAGAGCACATCTGGGGAATTTGATTTTTATATTATTAATATATAGTTTTCCTTCTTTTAACCGTGTCTTCTTGGCAGGCAGATCTGATGAAGCATCAGCGAAAGCACTGCTTGCATGCTCCTTTTCAACTTAAGTTTATTATTCTGTATTGTAACATTCAAGAGTTGTTATCTGGCTGTTTTTAAACAAGTCTAAAACACATGTATGTTTTCAAAGATTACAAGCTCTTTGGTCTTAATCACACACATGATTTCACATTATTTCCTATTTGGCCCATGACCCTAGTTCTGCGATATCTATGGTCACCATATTGGCATCTATATTTTCAATGTTTTGTTGTCAATGTTATGCACATCAATATTTGGGTCTGTCATTATAAGGGTGCACTGGGTTGGGGGCTGGCATAATGGTTAAGGTGTTTACCTCAGAGACATAAGGAACCAGGTTTGATTCTCACTCATAGGGAAACAGGTTAAGTTTAAAATGACCTGGAAGGCGGCTAGTACTTACCTATAAACATGTGAACCTACAGCCTAGCATAACCACCAGGTATTTCTGCAGTATAACCTGGTAATAGCTTCTTTAATAGTTTCTAAACCATGCTACATAGAATCTACTGAAATATTTCATTGCAAAGCTTACACTGTGGGCAACATAACGGCGCTGAGATTTATTCTTTTCTTGTGCTGCTTAAAAGATATTGCTGTTCATAAAGTATTTATTTATATGGTCATAATTTTCATATTTTTGTAAATATCTCAACAACAAATTAACAGAGAAAGAAGGGCTTAGCCTTATATGAAACCTGTATATAGAGAAGACAGAAAGGTCATTGGCTAGACATTTTTGAACACTATTATGATATTACGAAGGGGAATTAAAATAATGCCTTAGACAAATATTCTTTGGTGCACCCAAGTCACAATAGTTTTTTCTTTGCTTTTTTTTAAGTAAATGCTCCTAAAATCATGAGAAGAACCATGGGAGACTTTAAATGAGTTTAGTGGGTTGCAATTGAAATTAAATGCAGAGGCAACTCCAGGCCTAAATGATAATATTTCCATTAGTGGTGCCCTCAAATTAAGGGTTGCAAAGCTGTGCCTTTAAAGATAACTAAAGACATATACTATTTATACACATATATACGTTTTTATATATTTTAAATATATAGATTCATAGGTTCATAGGCAGTTACTAGGCTATTGGCACTAAGGCCTTTATAAGCCTAGCCATGTTATATCCTTGTTCCCTTATTGACCATATTGTATGGTCTATATATGCAGCAGGAGTCTATGATCAGCACTGACTGCCCTTATCCAAGAGCAACACAGGTGACATTCCCAGGGTAAATTTACAGTCTCCCATCCAGTTGTCTAAATTATGCTTAAATAGGGTAATTGAGGAGCTCTGTTTTACGTGAACTGGGAGTTTGTTCCAAAGGAGTGTCAATCTCTGAGAGACATTTCTGTCTTTCCAGCATATCATGTTAATGTCGTAGACTAGGTTAAGATCTCTAGAGCAAGTGTATCGTGTCCCATTTCACTTGCAGATGTGCAGCATTTCCAATAGGGCAGGGTCTGAGACTGCTCTGTAGGCCAGGCACAAGTCACCTCTCAGCAGCCTATAACATACAGAGTACAGGGAAAGAACCTTCAGTCTTTCCATGTAGGTCATGCGTTGAAGGCCCTGAATTTTCTTCATGAGAAATCTCTAAGGTCTGTCCAGCTGCTGCAGGTGTCTGGTGAGATACATACAGAAGGGAGCATTGTACTCTATTAGTGGTCTGATGAGGGATGAGTACAGGGGAGTTATAACATCCCTAGCTCTGGATGTGATGCCTTATTTATGTGATGTGCAACACAGAAGAATGCACAAGATGTAAACATGAAAAACTTTCTCCTCGACCAGATCCATAAAACACCAAGAATATCCTTAAACAACGAATTAGAAGACCACAGCTGCAGTGAAATATCCTTTTATTCGCACACACAGTATTTCATCCCGCAAATAATGGAACTTCATCAGATAATATAATTTCCCAACAGGAATCCTTTTAAAAACATTTTAACCAATAAAAATAGAAATATCAGCACACACCTACATACAGTAACCAATAAGGTTAATGACTTAATTAAACAGCATAGACTGTATGCAATTATTCATTATTTGCGGGACGAAATCCTGTGTGTGAGAATAAAAGGATATTTCACTGCAGCTGTGGTCTTCTAATTCATTGTTTAAGGATATTCTTGATGTTTTATGGTTCTGGTCGAGGAGAAAGTTTTTTTGTGTTTACAACTTGAGCTTCATTCATGGTTTACATACTTTTTTGGAATTTTAGTGCAACATAGAAGGCCTTACTTACCATTGTAGACACATGGTGATCGAAGTTAAGGTTGCCGTCAACATGTGTTCCAAAATCTCTCAGCACAGGGTTTGAGCTAAGGGGTACTACTGTAATTTGCAGGGACTTCCCCTTTGCCAAAAGGGATGATAACACATTTTTTTTTTTGCATTTTAGTTTATGTCCGTGGCTTTGGCACCAATCATTTGTCTGCGTAAGCCCTTTTTGTAGTATGTCAAGCATCATTGGGGGATGTAATGATTTTACCCAATTTGCAGTCATCGGTGAACTTGGTAAGCCACAGGCCATTTTTTTTCACCTGAACTTCTGAGAAATAGATTCCCAAGAGTAGTGGCCCAGCACAGATCCTTGTGGTGCACCACTGTTAACTGGTCTGCTGGTAGTGGTAGAATCCATAACTTTGACTGCATGTGTTCTGTTGGTCAGCCAGTTGACTTCCCATCTACTAACATATGGGTTAGTTCACAGCTGGGCGAGTTTCTCAATGATACCTCAGTGAGGGGTTGTGTCAAAAGCCTTGGCTAAGTCAAAATAGGCTGTATATACTGTTTTGCCTCCATCCGGGGCTTTGATGATATTCTCAAGGAAGTCCACCAGGTTTAATAAGCATCATCTACCCTTAACAAAGCCAAACTGGGTCAGGTCAAGAGTTTGAAGGTCTTCTATGTCTTTGTTGATAAGGTACATGATGATCCTCTCCATGGCCTTGCAGATAAGGCTGGCTAGGCTTATGGGTCTGTAGTTCTCAGAGTCAGTTAATGGACCCCCTTTATGCAAGGGAATTATTGTTGCTGGTTTCCACTCTGCTGGGACAAAGCCAGTACTTAGACTGTGGTTGAAGAGAGTGCCAAGTGATTCCACTTGGTCCTGTTTTAGACCATTTAGTAGGCAGCCTGGGACGTTCGATATTCTCGTGTTGACAATGTCATATTCGACATTGTCAACATTCAAGAATATAATATAGACCCATATAGATATATAGATATATATATATATATATATATATATATATATATATATATATATATATATATATATATATTCAAGTTTTTATCATTTTTTCAATATTTATGATATCCCTTCCAATTTTATTCCTCATTCATTAAAAAAACTTTTTTGTGTGGTTACAGTTGCTTAGCAAACCTGTATTTGGAGTTTAGTTAAGTGGCATTTTAATTAATTGTGATACTTGATAGGAGTTTTTTTTTGACAAATGGCTTTTGATTGTCTTATAATAAATATTTGCATAGTTAATGATTTATTTCTAATGAAAACCACAAAAGAACTACTGAAACAGCAGCAAACATGAGACTGAATATAATTTTAGTGCTTTCTTTTTTTATTTATTAACCGAACTTCAGAAATAATAATGGAAACTCACTGATTCAATTTAAAACCCAGTTAAAAAGTCATGCGACTAACTGTAACAAATCATGGTTAAGCAACAATTTGTGAATGAACTTGATTTCAAAAATCATATGAATACTAAAGCCATTCAGCTTATATATTTGTTGAGTGATAAAATTGAAAATGACATGGAGCACTAAAAGTAAATGTACTTATCTGCATTGCTATTAAATTTTTTGGATTTTAGCTGTGGTGGGTCATTTTTTGGGCATTTATTTTATATATATATATATATATATATATATATATATATATATATATATATATATATATATATATATATATATATATATATATATGTGTGTGTGTGTGTGCACGTGTGCATGTGTGTATATGTATAGATATATCTATATATATATATATATATATATATATATATATATACACACACACACACACACACACACACACACACACACACACACACACACACACACACACACACGGTTCCCCTTCAGAAGACTGAATGATCATAAGCTCAAAATTCATAAGCCTGAGACCAAAAGCCTGAAAACTCAAAAGCCTGAAACCCAAAAGCCTGAAAACACACAAAATACACATACTGACTTTAATGTGGCTTCGCTATTCTTAGCGCTGTGGTGGAAAGTTACAGGTTGGGTTCAGGTAAGTGTGCGATTGTTTTTACTTTAGGGTTAGGGGCGGTGAGTTAGGGTTAGGGTGCGGGTTAGGTGAGTGTGCAATAGTGACGGACTTTAGGATTAGGGTTTCGGTCAAGGTAAGTGGGTAGATAGCAGTGTCTTTGTACTTGCATATTAGCATTATTTGTATTCTGTGCATTTTCTGGCTTTTGAGTTTCAGGCTTTTGAGTTTTCAGGCTTTTGGTTTCAGGCTTATGATCATTCAGTCATCTGAAGAGGAACCACACACACGTACACATACACACACACACACACACACACACACACACACACACACACACACTTAAGGAACACTGAATTTTCAGTCAGAAAATTTCTATATTAGTTTGCTAACATTTCACTATTTCCAAAGGTTGATATTTACAAGGAGGTAGCTGGCAAACTTGAAATAGGAAGTCAGTTCCTCATCTTTACACCCCCAGTGCACTCTTCTTGTTTAATATAACCTATAATCTGATGTCATATAACTCCACAGTAAGTAAGTCATTTGTTTTCATGAATGGGACAACACTTTTGCAAGTCTCAATTGAACATACACATAATAAGGAAGTAATGATCATGTTTGCTGCTGTGGATGAGCCACTGATTTTCAATGATTTATTGTGATGATCAGCGTAATTATTAAAAAGATACAGGAAGGAGCTTATACAGAATGAGAATCTTATCAGATACATACTACAAGATAGATTACACACATCTGGCAACATAAATAATATTAGTTATGCATCAGAAATGTTTTTGCATTGATTTAGGATGTTTTAGCATGTGGGATTCTCAATAGGCAGATATGCATTCTGGTTGCAAGTAATTTAACCTTTAAGTATTTAATGTTGGGGCAGTTACGTATTTTTCTCTAAAACTGCAAACAATATTTTCAATGATATGAAAAGAGTCTTATGTACTTTGTATTAATAATATATTCATTTAAAGAAGCTTCTATATACAGCTTAATTGTTAATAATAACTGATTATGCATGGGTGTGAGTCACCAAGTGACTTTACAAAACAATGTACAGATTATATGTGCACAGACTGCCTCATGATGGGTTCCTTATTACATCCTTGAAGGTGCACTTACCCGAATACATAAACGCTGACACGTCTCCATCGAACCACGTAAACATAGATTGCTCTGAAGTGCGAAATCCGAAATATCGAATCGTCATGGTTGGCCCTTCCATGGTATAGGTAAGTGTGCGATAGTTATGGACCTTAGGATTAGGGTGCGGGTTAAGGTAAGTGCATAGATGGTAATGTATGTGAGATTTAGTGTAGGGTTAGATGTAAGGTTTTGTTACGTGTATGTGTGTGGATTATTTATTTTGTTTGGGTATAGCTTGTTAAGGTACAAGTGCGATAGTTACGGACCTTAGGGTTAGGGTGCGGGTTAAGGTAAGGGCATAGATGGTGGTATATGCAAGATGTAGTGTAGGGTTAGAAGTAGGGTTTTGGTTGGTGTATGTCTGTGTTTGTTTAGTTTGTTTGGGTAGGTAGTATGTAGTGGGCGGTGGGGTGGGACAAGTATGACGGTTCGAGCTTTTGAATATTGCAGTTTAGGGCATTCAGTGTATTCGCGGTTCGCGGAATATGCGTCGGCATTTTTGTATTCGCTTATTAGGGCTTTCGAGCTTGCAATATAGACCCTCATGATGCATACACAAAATAAAAATCCATACAAATGTATTAGATATGAGAAGAGGGATATTTCTGATAGTTTGTAAAATAATTGAGAAACCTTTAGAGGATATTAAGATGTACAGGGATAATATCTGACAATTCAGAGGTAATAGAGGCAATAGAAGAAGAAAATGAACTTGCAATTTTGAACTCTTAAATGGGAAATAGTTTAGTTAAATTGGAAGTAAAGGGAGATGATGGTAAGAGACTGGAAATACATTTTGAGTTTGAGAATGACTCCATTAAATACAAGATAAATGAGAAATGAAAATCATTGCAAAGGTGAAACTGAGCAAGAGAAAGAGAATCAAGAAAAGGCCTTTAGCGCAAGAATCAGACGTCTTTAATGCACGCATTAAGAAGGGCTGCAGAAGATGGTGAGCAGGTTTACAATGGATATGGCATGCGGAAGTCAATATATGCTTAATACAAGATATATAGTCTGTGGAAGACTATGAAAGGAATTAATTACTTTTGTAATGAACAGTGCCTGATCATTTGAGAATAATGGGTGTATAAAGGACTACAGTATTTAGCAGACAACTGATTTTTCCAGTTGTAAAAGATTATAGTGATTGATCCAGGAAGATAAAAGAAAGAGTTAATTAAAGGACTGTCTAAAATAAGGATAATTGTTATACATCTATCACTCCCAACAAAGTATAAAAAATGGTGAAGTCCATCGTGGAGACAATTTAATGCTAAAATATGGGAAAGAGAAAAGAAAAGAACAGGAAAGAAGTTGGAAGATTCTAATTAAGTTAGGTAGAGGATTTATAGATGAAAGTACACTGATGCCTTCTGGAAGGAGTGACTACAAAAATTGCAACAGGAGTTTGAAAACAAAAATTTATTTTATTTTTTTTAAACACAAAACATATTTATTAAATTATCACTTATGACATAGGCAAGCATACATTTATATAAATGAAAGCACACCATATTGAAATAATCATAGTTGCAAGCATTATAAATCACACATCATATTGACATAATTTTAGTTGCAAACATTATACATTGCTTATAATCTACCCAGTCATTGTCAGTTAGACATTACATAGCTCATTTAAATATTGACTTCTTTTAAACTTCATTCCTCCTAATATGCATTGTTCCCACAATTCCCATTTTTTCTATGTAATTTGCTCCTACCCTTTTCTAAATATCCCAGTTCCAGTTGTTTTCTCTGTGTTACTATATTCACTACTTCTAGTACAGTTGGTTTAGACTTTGATTTCCATTTTCTAGTTATTTCTTTTTTGGCAACCACCATAATTAGACTACTCAAGGCCTTAGTACATCTAGACAATTCCGATTCTGTATCAAAGCTCAGAAAAATAATTTCCCTATGTACACTCATTTTCTCACCCTGTATCTCTGATAGAGTAGTTTGCAGGGAATCTTTAAAGTCTGCCAAGTCTGTACACTCCCAAAATATGTTCCAAATTATCTCTTTCTTCCCCATCACACCTCCAACATTTGCTCTCTATCTAAGGAAAATTCTCTATAGTCTACCTGGAGTACAAAAATACTTATGTAAACATTTCCAGTCCTAAGTCTTCTGCATTTTGTTGCATATTTGGGAGACATACATATCCATTCTCTCTTCCCCAATCCTTTCTATCCTCTTCTGAATGATTATTATACTTGTCATGTAATATTTTATATGCTCTACTAATTATTCCTTTTTTAACAGCATCTTCTGTTCTAGATTCTACTAAAATCTCTACCAGTGGTAGTCATTTGTTTAGGATCCCCTTATTAAAAATGTTGGTAATAATAGGATCAAGGAAGGAAAACAGGCATATAATGGAAGGGTAGACTTTATATATCATAAACCAGTGAAATAAGTCATAAGAAAAATGTTTGAAAAGAACTAATAGGTTCAAATATCTATAAAATGAGATTGATGAAGATACAAAAGACTAATTTGAATCATTTGTAGAAGATGCAAAATGTTTAGAGTGAGATATATCTTTAGAGGTGGGTAAAAAGGCATACAACTAAGAAAATAGTAGTACAAGGTATGAATGGTACCAGATATTTCTGTCAATCAAATTACATTTTTTCCTGAATTAGTAAGTGAGCCGCATATGATAGAATAAGGATCTCAAAATATTTTCTATTACTAAAAAAGGTTAAGTTTCTTTTGAAGGTGGAATAAATAATATTTAATCAATTGGAAGTCTAGCTTTTATTAAATAAGGAGGCAAAGGACTCCTTTCAGAAGCCTGTATAATATTGAGAAAAGATTTTTTTTGGAATATGAATGCTTATAACAAGCCATTGAATGGGGATATTGAAGAAAGGATAATATTCCTGACAGGTGTCAAGTGAAAGATGTGCTTTTAGTTCTATTTTGTTTGGTTACTGTATCATGATTGTTGAAAGGAATTTAAAATGATATCCACAAGAATGGAAAGTAGTATATAAAATGCTATATTTTTCTGCATTTACTTTTTGCTTAGGTGATTTTGTTAAATGAATAAAATATAAAATCATTATAGTCCAAATACAGTAACTGAGAAGTTTGAATGAATCTGATTAGGTATTAACATGAATAAGAAAAAGGGATTTAAGACAAGCAGTGAAGTAAGGAAAATACATGAGGTAACTGAACGGGTAGAAACAGAGAAACAGTTATTTCTTCCATTAAAATGCTACTGCACTTGAATCATATTTAGAAAGTCTTGATATCAACCAGATGAGCTTGTGAAGCATAAGTAAGGAGTATTTTCTTTACTTAACTTGAGTGAAGTAAATGAAATTAGGGAAAAAGATATATTCTGGTGGATAGAAGATAATTAGGCTACTGCTATTCTCCTTATCTATTTTGACATTTTGGAAGAAGATTGAAATTGACACACATTTTAGAAAATTACTAGAGAATAAGTGTGATAGTATACTTCAAGAGGAGAAAAGCAGACGCAAAACTTCTGAGATACAGAAACACTGATATGAGACACATTGGAGATGAACTAAGGAAAATGTGCTTTTCCAAATTCTGGAGAGACAAAAACAGAGAGAGGGCTGTTATCACAATACACTAAAGAGGATCTATTGTGAGCCTAACTGGAAGACATAGGAGGAAAAATGTGAAACGGTATGTTGTTATTGAAAATTGTAGACTGATATGAATATATGAGAAATTTTTACAGAAATAGTACAAAAGATAAAAGGAAAATTTGTACATATGGAAAAGAAGAAATATTAATCCATTTTTTATTTGAAATAATTAAGAAATTTTGGAACATGTTTCAGTAAAACCTTAGAGAATAATGTATTCACTTAAGTAATCCTTAATTACCTGAATATTTAATTAGGCATGGCACAGACAAAGAAAAGGAAGTTAGAAATACTTATTATAATGAACAATGAACATTAGTTTCATTTTGCATGAAATGAGAATATTGATATAAAATATGGTACCACGTTTCTATAATTAAATGTGGGAAATTTTTGATTTTATTAAGATTATTTTTTTGTTTGTTAAGAAATCATTGAAACTTTTATACGCTTGTATTTGTGAAAATATATAATTTTGTTTTGATATTTGCACATATTTCTGTCGTTTGTGATTTTTAGTAAAGGTGCTGGTACTATATTTAATAGTAATATCAGAATATTTAACATCCCCACTACCAGCTCAAGTATATTGGTCTTTGGTTTAATGTTTCATGCAAAGGATGGGGCAAAAGTATTTAAGATGCTTGATAGCCTGTTAGTTCAATCTGTTTTTACCCTGCATTCATAGATTTTGTCTTTTTTTTTCTGGATGGCTGATTTTTGGTTTTAAAGTGTAGGAATTTAATCTTGCTTGTACAAAAGAGGTCTTGAAAAACTACCAGACGTATATGATATTGAAAGTGTGATGCTGTTTCATTTAAATTTTAAGTATGGATATGGCCTTCTACATTCAGCTGTAACATCAGTGAATCTATATGTAACAGTTTGAGGTACTGTACATGACTAACAATATCAGTCAACAAAGGGGAGTTTGCCTGTGTCTGTCCAACAAGTAGTAAGAGACTGATGAATTCCATTTAAAGAAGTGTTAAGATTAACATTGTTGACTCTTTTGGGAAAGTCTACAAATAAATCTCAGTCACCTGTCCACTGCTAAATATGTATGCATGTGCTTAGAGAAGGCTAAAAGAAATGCACCAAATTTATGGCCTACTTGAAACCTATGCTATGTATCTGGCATGAGCCCATTCATAGGGTCATAACATTTTAGGTATTTCAAAGAAAATAAGTTGAAAGACCATTAGCACCTTGTCAATCCCAACCCTCATGATGTATCTCCGTCTTCTAGAAAGGCAAAGCATGTCAGGAAAAGACTGAGTTTGTGGATTCTCATCTAATCATTAAGTCTCATAATGAGGGATGTGAGGGTGTCACTCTGTTTTACATGTAAGGAGAATTTGCTTCATTGATGGTGTAAACATAGAGTAATATATATATATATATATATATATATATATATATATATATATATATATATATATATATATATATATATATATATATATATATATACATACATATATCCCTCAAGTATGGCTTTCTTATATGATGGTGGAAATTTGTACCTTTCTAAATGTTTTGTCTTTTAGAAATGCAGGGCGTCAAAGAATGTTGGAACCTAAATGGTTCTTTCTGACTGCACATTTAGGCCTGTTAGTATGGCTGACAGTGTCTTGGTCATATCCAGAGAAGTTGTGTGGACCAAGAGACTACTGTACAATAGTCCTGTCTTTTATTAAATTAAGTAGATATGACCACACCTTGACCAAACTGAACTGTTGATGTCTAGCTGAATGACGTTTTTGATATTATAGTTAATAAAGTCAGATATGATATGCCCCATGCTTTTGCAAATTCTTTCTTTTCAGTAAGTATTGTTTGATTTGGTGCTATCTAACTTAACTTCAGAATATAAATACTTTATCCATAAATCATCAAGGTCTACTTATTAGTTTCCCCTCAAGTGAGTGGCAGAGCCGTGTATATATGCAAAGACATTGAGCTGACATTTTTCCTGAAAAGCACCGTTAAAATGTCATGAAAACTCACTATTAAGGGAGAGTGCTGAACCCCCCCCCCCAAGTCCATTGTCTTTTTTGGTAAGGTCAGACTTCAATATGTCATAAGAGGAGTCCCTCAGGGATCAGCCCTGGGAGTTCTTCTTTTGCCACTTCTCTGAAGTCAATGCCAATGACAATGGTCTCTGGCTGACTAAATTTGCAGATGATTGCAAATTAGGAGTTATTATTGAATCTCCCACTAACTCAGATGTTCTCAGGGAAGGGCCAATACATAGCCATGGATTAAAACTAAATGCCAAAAAATGTGTAATAGCATCCTTTTGGAAGTCATCCATCCCTGGTAACAATCATATTGATAACACACCCCTAAGAGCTGGCCCAGTAGTCAAGGTGTTGGGGGCACACATAGACAGTAATCGAGCCTTTGACCATCATGTGTCTACAGTAGTGAGAAAATCATTCTATGTTGTGCAATTTTTAAATAAAGGTATGGCCCAATGTACTACCAGGACTTAATAAAGTTAATAGTATAAAACCCATTCTAAAGTTCAACAGTTCCTATGTCTAGATGGTTATATGAATGTCTTTTTAATTTTATATGTGGTTTTAAAATTCTTTTATATTTGTAAGGGTGGGTTAGATGCCTGGTTAATTATTTAATTAGTGTAATTTAATTGACTGGCTTGAGTATATAATGTGTGTTTTTAACTAGAGTTTCTTGTACTTGAGAAAGAGTCTTTGACTTGAAAGCTTGTGGTGAATAAACTCTTTCTGTGGACGTTCGTGTCTTGGTTTACTTAACATAAAACTTTCAACAAAACACAGATTAAAGGCCATGCTGCTAAATGCTAGGAGTCTAAACATGAAACTGCACTCATTGCAAGCACTCTTAACCCTGGAAAATGCAGACATCTGCGCAGTCACAGAACCCTGGTTCAAAGCTGTGGAGAGCACCCTGGCCTTATCTAGTTACTCATCTTATCATACATTCAGACCCCAAGCTGTGGGCAGTAAAGCCAGAGGAGGTGGAGTTTCAATATACATTAAAGACATACATACCTCCAGGCTGGTCAAACAGTATGACACACAGGAGACACTCCAGGTGCAGTTAACCATTGACAAGACCCCTTTTCAAATCATAGCTACCTACTGGCCTCCAAATTTAACTGAGGATACCCAATCCGCCTATCTGGACCTTTTCAAATCTATCAAGATTCAACTCTTTACCCTGATCCTGGGTGACTTTAACTACCTAAACATTATGTATTTATTTATTTACATTTGTTTACTGGGAAAGTCCGACTGGGCCAGAAGCTCATTTTCAGTGGAGGTCCGGGGAGAAAAGCTCCACAGAAATATAAGCAAATATACAACAATTAGATTGTCCAACAGTGTATGTACAGTAAGATGGAGAATACATTTCATCTAGTTAGTCTATACAAAGTAGTATTCAGTACAGTTTTCTAGTAGATACAGGTTCAAAAAGAAAAACACACAAGCATTTCAGTGACGATCACTATGAGAAAAACATAGACTGGAAGAACTGCTCATTCCAGAACGCAAATGCCCAGAGATTCCTCGATTTTGTCAATGCAAATGCTTTAGAACAGCTAGTCAATACCCCACAAGAGGTGATAATATCTTGCAGCTGGTATTAACCAACAAGAGTAACCATTGCAACATCCCTGCAGTATCATCCTCCCTGATAAGATCCGACCTTAAATCAGTCACTTTTGAAGTCACCATCTCTCCTGACCCCCCCCCCCTCTAAATAGGGTCAAACAAAAAAACTTCTCCAAAGCTGATTACAGCCTGCTGAGGGATGGTATAAACAACTTCACAGTCCCCTCCCCCTCTCTAGGAACTAGCACCAGTATCCAAAACTATACCAAAGCACTATATAAGTATTTGTATAGATGCATGGAATCGGGAATACTCGAGAGGACTCATCCTCCGGAAAGAAGAGTAAACCTGTCTGGTGGATATTTGCAATAAATAAACTCTATAACAAAAGGAAAAAAATTGCTGTCCAGGACCAAGAAGGAGCAGCTGCCCAATTGGAAGCAATCTCTCCTTAGCCTGAACAACAAATAAGAGCACTAGTGAAATCCTCCAAAGCAAACTTCGAGTCCAAATTGGCCACATCTACTAGAGACAATCATAAGGGCTTCTTCACATATGTCTGCAGTCTCAAAGGAAGCACCCATATCTGTTCAGAATTGGTGGTCAAGGACACCATGTATACAAATGCTGTAGGTATAGTAAACTTGCCGGCTGACATTCATTGAAAACTTCACCCCTCTGTCCCCCCAAATCAGTAAATCTGTACATTCTCAGTACCTGCCCCTTCCCTTATTATCTAGGGAACAGATCATCTCTGCTCTCTCAAAGGCAAAAAAATACAGCCTCCATGGGACCCGATGACATCACAGGCTACATCCTACATAAACTCAGGCAGGAACTTGCAGCACCATTATGCACCCTATTCAACCAAAACCAGAGTACTGGCTTTGTCCCAGTTGAGTGGAGGACAGCCACTGTCATCCAGCACAAAGTGGAGTGTCCACTGATTCGGGAAATTATAGACCATTCATCCCAGCTTGTCTGATCTGCAAGGCCATGGAATGGATTATCATGGACCTCATTAACAAGGACACTGGCAACCTCCAAACACTCGATCCATCACAGTTTGGCTTTGTCAAGAGGAGGTCATGTCTGTTAAATCTGGTCGACTTCTTTGAGACAGTCACCAAAGCCATGGATGAGGGGATGATGGTGCACACCACCTACCTTGACTTGGCTAAAGCCTTTGACATTATTCCCCATGCAGGCATAACAGATAAACTCTCTCCACTAGGCATCAATCCACATGTTACCAGATGGGTAGCTAACTGGCTCACTGATAGATCCCACCTAGTCAAAATAAGGGAAGCCACCTCAAGCAGTAGCCCTGTAATGAGTGGCATACCCTAGGGTACGGTCTTGGGGATTCTGTTATTTGGGACACTTTTCTGAGGTGCAGGCCAAAACCAGTGGGCTATGGCTGACCAAGTTTGCAGATGACTTCAAGCTGGGCACTGTTATCAATTCCCCTAGTGATGTGGACATCCTCCAAGAAGGTCTCACCCAAATAAAATGACTGGTGCCAGAATCATGGCCTCAAGCTGAATACCAAAAAATGCATCATCATCCCCTTTGGGGAGAGTGATGTCCCCACAAATTATCACATTAGTAACAACATCCTAAGCACGCAATCAGTCGTGAGGGATTTGAGCACCCAGGTTGATAGTAACCTGACTTTTGACCACCATGTTGCTTCTGTTGTACAGAAAGCTTTCTACATGACCCACCTCATAAGTAAGGGTATCTCATCCAGGGACAAGGAGGTCATAACATCCCTCTATTCTTTCCTTATAAGGCCCATTATTGAGTACAATGCCTTGTTCGGCATGTACCTCACAAAGCATATGCAGCAGCTGGAGAGACCACAGAGGTTCTTCACCAGGAAAATCGAGGGCCTCAAAAATCTACCATACACAAACTAAAAGCCTTATCTCTCTATTTAGATTCATACAGACTCCTCAGAGGTGACCTCTGTCTGGCATACTAGGTGATCTCAGACCCCACCTTGATGGGACTGCTGCATATCCACAAGTCAAGCTCCACTCGAGTAACCCACACATGTGGCCTCCACCTGGTCTGTGACATAAATAAGACTTGTTGACGGGAAAGATTTGTGTCCCAGAGACTCCCCCATCTGTGGAACAGACTCCCTTTCCACGTCAAGCAGAGTACCTCTTTACCCCTTTTTTAAGGGCAACCTGGATAACTGGATGGGAAACAGAAAGTACATCCCTGGGATTCCACCCGTGTCCCTGCTGGACAGGGGCATCAGGTGCTGATTTGTCTATACATGGGCTAAACTCTTGGCTAGGCTTATAAGGGCCAGCAACCTAGTAACTTCCTATGATCCTATGATTTTATGATCTCTCAAGTCCTGCCTACACTTATCAAGGGTACCAGAACTTGTCAGAGATTTGGTATGCATGGCTAGGCTTAAAAAGGTCCTTGTGGTCTTTAGCCTAGCAAACACATATGAACTAGGTAGGCTGATGGATCTATAGTTCCCTGCAGCTGTGGTAGGGTCTCTGTATGAAGGGGCATCACAACAGCTTTTCTGCAGAATTCAGGTGCTTGTCCTTTACTTGAGCCTAACCTAAATAAGTTCAGGAGGGCTCCACTGGGGGATGTTTGTTGTTAGTTAATATGCATCCAGGTAAATTTTTGGGATCCATGGAAGTGGTATTTTTCATTATTGAAAGCATGTTTCATTATGTTCTTAGGGGGTGTAAGGGATTCTGGGATTTATAGAAGTCTGCTGACTGTTTCTGGGGTAATGTTTTCACTAAATGTATTTTCAAATATACTAGTTATATTTTTAGGGTCAGAATGGGTGAAGCCGTTTTGTAATACTTCAGAACACTGCAGGGTGATATTCCTTAATTTTCTGATATAATTAAAAATTATCTTTGACTCCTAATACTAGTTTTATTTTATTTTTTATTGGATCTTTCTGATGGTTATTTTCGGTCTTTTTGATAAAGATTTTAATGTGAGTAGAATTCTTTTGTTATAGGGCTTTATAAGTATTATTATTATTATTATTATTATTATTATTAGGTGTGTTAATGCTGGTGGGCCATCAACTGGGCTTGTTTTTTTTTAATTTCCCATTATAGTTACTTTTAATGGAAACTGCTAGATCTATAGATTTTTTTACATAGAAATAGAACTCCATTGTATAAATAGCAAAATTTAAAAACTCATAATACAGTTTGAGTAGTTTTGTTGGCTGATAGTCATTCAATTCAGAATCATATATGCAGGTGTTAGATATTTTTTTCAAAAAGGTGGTTAATAATTTGTAGTTGGATTTTGTCAGGGGTGGAAATACTATAGGATTAGTTTGTGTGGAGTGACAATGCTAGTAAAGATGAAGTCTGCAATATTCCACCATTAGAAGTCTGGTTTACTATTTGTTATATGGAATTATTATCTGTTAACTGCAGGAGAGTCTGTCAGTATCTGGTAAATGTCCAGGATGTTTGTCAATGGTGATGGTAAGGTAAGGGATTAATAGTTGTGAAAATCATTGTGGGATCTACCTTTATCAACTGGGATCATGGGTGTCTTTCATGAGTGAAGAAACATTATACTTAGACTACTATTTACATGCTGGGTGCCTGATAAATGTAGACATGTCTAGCTTTAAATATTTAAGGAGAGGGCTAGCTAATAATGTGGTCTTGAGGTCAAGTGTACAGAGAAGTTTACCAACATGATCTTATGATATCACTTTTATTTGAAACAGTCCAGGCATACGATTATCTGATCATATGACTGGATGTAGGAAAATTGCTGTAAGGATTACAGAGGAAGTTTGAGGACTGGGAAGAAGCTGAAGTCATGGGAACCATGTAAAGTTTGAGGAGGCCTAATATATTTATCGTGGCTACCTTCTGCAATAGCCATTTTATGTTCTGAGTATAGCAGTATCTGACAATAGTGCCTGTCATCTCTGTGACTAAGAATGTGGCACAAATCACTATAGTTAGTGTATTTGGTTTGTAAATTTGATCCAGAAACGCAGACTGTAAAGCTAACTCTATGATGGATTAAATCCTCCAATCAGGACTTCTTGGTTGTGAGTAGAGACTACTGGTTCACTTTTCCCATTGTTTAATTTATTATTTACTAGGAATCCATGATGTATTACAGACAAAGATTAGTAGCCAGTCATGATGGATTAAGGCAGCTTCTTAATGCATTACCTCACACTTTTTCAGGGGGACTTGTGCTTAGATCCTGTCATATACACATGCAGGAAGACATTCAGTTAGATGTTAGAACAGTAGGTACACCTCACTACTCTGACATTCAAATTTTATTTTAATGAATACACTATCTGAGAGAGACATGAAATGAATATGAGTAATATCCTTAACAATATCTTAAACAACATCATCTGTTAAAATACTTTTTGTATACACAGAAACATATACACTGGTATGACAAAAGTTTATTTGATAGCAAAAGTTCATTTACTGTCACATCTTCAAAGAAAATTAATTATAACATCCATTCTTATTCAGAATTTTCATATGAATTGCAAAATGAAAAATATTAGCAATCAAGTAAAAGTGAATAAACAGAATTGAAATACTGTACCTGAACTTTGCTGGCAAGCCACCATATTCATAAACATAACACACAATTTTTAAGCAGATTATACATGAACAGAACTGTGTAGTAGATTTAGTACACAATTCATTAAAAGAACTGAAGAGTGTAACATTAGCACAACATGTATTTGTGAATCATGCACCAAACAGCCACAGTGCTAACTGTGGCCACATGTTATCTGCAGTGCTAAATAGGAATACAATGCAGCACATATGCAGCAGGAAGAGGTAGCAGACATACATCACAGCAGGCAGTAGAATATATGTCCATGGCAGTGAAAGAAACAGAGGCACACCAGTACTGCAGGGTTTCTATATCAATGTGTTTGTTATACAGCAGTATCATCAGAAGAAACACTGGGCATAACCATGGCTAACTCATCTGGCACCCTGTGCAGCTTCCAAAATTGGAAATCCCCCCCCCCCCAACAAAAAGTTAAGGAGAGACAAAAAGATCTTCTCACAACTGAAAACTGAGAAAAGCAAAGGTCATTTTCCACTCCTGCTCTTGTAACAAGCTACTTACTAGCACTGTAACAAACAGATTGCTACAGTTATAGCTGCACACATGATGCCTCAAACATCTTGCACAATGGTCCACTGCCCCCTTTTCCCTTCTGACCAAGGATAAATAGAAGTTGACACACACAGCTATCATACACTATTAAGATGTACATAATATCTGAATATATATGCAGTATGTGTATTCCCGCATCCAGATGTGTAATCAAGCAGCATTGGATATTAATAGATGGTGTGCCCTAGTGGATATCATCAGGAAGGAATTTGATGATGGGTCATTTGCAGCTTCTGCTCTCTGGAGGACTCCACTGTTGTACAGCATTGTGCTGTATCTGATGGCCATAGCAGAAAGCTTTAGCATTCTTCAGACATATAGGCTCATAGGTGTATCCTAGGCTAACAACCACTGGAGTCTTCATAAGGTTTGTTCAACATCCCAACAATATCCCACAAGAGATTATTTTAAGGGGTAAAGCTAGGCCAAGATTTACAGACTGCCTCTCGCCAATAGAGGCATAGGTAGTAGGGATATTTCCAGTTTCCCATCCACTAGTCTTTTTTGAATTGGGTTAGGAAAAGAGTTCTGCTTCATATGAATGGGAAGTCTGTTCAGGAGACCAAGCTCCACACCTATCCCACTAATGTGCCCTATTTATGTTGCAAGCAAAGCTTAAATCCCCATATTGAGTAATTCTGATGTTATTCATTTTGTGGCTACGCAGGTGGCCCATCAGAGTGGGATCCAAGGATGCCTTGTATGGCAGGCATAGATCACTTCTCAATACTCTTCAGGAAACAGAGTATAGAGACAGGGCTTTGAGGTGCTGCACATAGGACATGCTGTTTATGCCTTGTATTCTTCTTGTGAGAAACCTCCGTAAATGTTTCAGTCGGTGCATGTGCCTGGTCAGGTACGTACCAAAGGGGGCATTGTAGTCAATGATGGGCCTGATGAGGACCAATACAGTGGAATAATGACCTCCTTGATCTAGATGCCATGCCCTTACATTTAATTTAATCAGCATAGCATGATTTCCTTACTAGCTTAGACACATGTTGGTTGAAGGCCAAGATTCTATCTACATGCATAGATACCCAAATCCCTAACTACTAGTTCTACTCTTAGAGGTGTGTTATAGATGAGATAATTTCCTAGGATGGTTGACTTCCCAAAGGGGACTATTATGCATTTCTTAGCATTTAGTTTTACGTCATGGCTTTGGCACCAGTCATTTGTCTGTGTTAGTCCTTCCTGCAGGATGTTAGTGTCTTGGGGGATTCTTTGACTGCTCCTAGATTGCAATCATCTGCAAACCTGGTCAGCCAGAGGCCCATGACATTGGTCTTGACTTCTGAGAAGATGATGCCAAAAATGAGCAAACCCAGTACAGAGTTCTGAGAGACTCTTCCAGTGACCGGCCCCTTTGTGGAGGTGGCATCCCCTATTTTAACATCTTGTATCCTATCTGAGAGACATCTGGCTATCCAGCTCATAACATAGGCTCTTATGCCTGTAGATCTCTGAATTTGCTTACAATGCCCAAGTGGAGTATTGTATCCAATGCCTTAGCCTTTTGAAGCTAGGTAGTATGCACTGTTTTGTCCATATCCATTGTCTTGATAACCTTCTCAAATAAGTCCACGAGGGTGAGTAGGCATGATATGCCATTGATGAAACCTAACTGGTTGGGCACAGTGTTTGAAGGTTTTCTATGCCCTTATTAATTATTTCTATGAAAATTATTTCCATAGCTTTGCATATGAAATTAGTCAGACTTATGGGTCTATAGTTCCAGCCTGCATTGATGGCCCACTATTGTGGAAGGGGATGGCCATAGCAGTTCTCCATTTGCATGGCACAAAGCCTATCTGGAAGCTACAATAAAAGAGTGATTCCAGTCATCCCGATAAGTCATGTTTCATGATATTTTGGAGGCATCCTGGGATATTATCAGGGAAAAATGATGCAGTGTTTTTGGCCTTAGAGTGTGCATCTAGGACTTGCTCCCTGCTGACAGTAAGGGGTTGGTTATTTGATGGTATTTCCTGGGTGACAACTGGGGAGAGAGTGGAGTGAAATTAGAGCTGAATTTGTTGGCCAGCAGGTGTGGTCTCTCTTTCAGCTCCATGTCTGTGGCTCCATTTACAATCAATTCTATACTCTGCTGTGTGCTGCCTAATCTTGGCTATGATTTTTTTTCTTTTGTTATACAACTTATTTTGGTTTGGATTCCACTGGGGTGGTTCATTATTTGAGTTAGTTTTGGGCTTATTTCTGGTAGGCACAGCCTGGTCCTTCTCAATTATTGATTCATTTATTTATATTATTGTATAGGATTTCTGTGAACAATTCCACATAGGCAGCTGTGCTTTCAAGGTTTGGGGGCTTGAAATGTTAACAGGTTAATCACTTAGTAATCTAAAGTTTGCTTAGAATAGTTCTTAAATGTTACATGGTTAGCTTAGAGTCACAGAATTGATTGTTATTACAAAGTAGACAGCTTTGTGATCTGGCCTTATTAGAGAGGAACCTGGACATGGAGAAGCGGATGCATACCATCCTGTTTTACTACTCTTCAGGTGAGTTTGTTATTCATATAGATTGACACCTCAGCCTTTAGTCCATGCCTGTGCTTTAGCTGACCTGAAAGTGTGGAAGGCATTGTAGCCTTGCAATGCCAGAGTACTTACAATAGCTTTAAACTATGTCTCAGTAACCACACAGATGTCCACATTCTCCAGGGTGAGAAGAGTCTGAGGGGAATGGATATTTGCTTTTTTTAGGTAATGTGGCATTAAAGGGTAATACCTTTAGATTCCCTTGGATTGGTTGTGCTACGTCAGAAGGTTTGTCAGTTTGGTATTGTCTAAAAAAGGCACTATGGGGGAGGACAGGTATAGACTATCCTTGGCAAAGCAACATGGGCTATTGTCCATATCCTCCTTTGCTGACAAATATTGTACCCACTTGGAATGACACCTGAAGTTAAGCCAATTATTGAAGTCAGTCATCTTTTGTTCCTATTGTGACATCATCTTTGGTGAAGGTAGAATGTTGCTCAATGATAGGCACATACCAGCCTGGGACACATATTCCAAGAGCTCCATAATGTCTCTCTTCATATAGTCCAGGGAGATACATATTAGGTCATTTACCCCACATGGACTATGAATGAGTCATACTGATGCTTGTGGTCAAATGACTTCCATGCAAGGGTGATTTGGCAGATCCCGGCTCCTGTAGACACCTGACTGTGATTATTATTATTTATTATACTTATTCAGCTTGGTGAGCAGTACATCTGCATGTCTCACAATAGAGTCTCCTATTATTAACATATTGGGAAGTGAGTTGGCTTGCCTCATGAACTTGTAGTTGAGGCTCCAGAGGGTGTGTCTGTAAGTGTTGTGTTGGGTGTTGCTCTGGTGAAGTGCTTTAGGGATTCCTGAGGATTCAATAGGACTAATGTCTAGGAGGTGTTTGTTATTTAGGAAACTCGCATGACAACCTGATAGTTACTTTGAGTGCTCTTGTGCAAGAGCCTTGCTTCCAGTGATATTGTTTAACTATATCTCTCACATACTATATCCATTTCTCAAAGGATCACATTGCTATTGGTGAACATGAGGCAATACCTACACTGTCTCAGGATATCCATATCTATGAAACTAGCAGTGGATAAATTGGGAAAGTGGTGTAAGGTGCGTTTTGGGTGAATTACAAAGGGATGGGGCAGCAGGCTAACTTGGGCACTGAGCAGGTATAACTACAACTAGGCTATATATGAATGAATTCATGCAGCAGTGCTCCTCAGTGTACAAATAAGTTGCTTTTTGTGCAGTTTTGTACTGAGTAAATTTACAGGGGAATTTTTATGAGGAAAATGTAGTTTCTAAATGCTTATGTCTGTACAAGGCACTGCATGACAAGCAGCAAAATTTAGAGACTCAAAGAAAAGTGACTAAACCAACTAAAAAGCCCTCTGTCACAATTCAGACAGAATAGGGCACCCTTCTACTTCATTAGAGTTGTGGTCTCAGCCTTCATAATGAAAAATCACACTTTAGTTAGCTAGAAGTGAAAAGGTACCAACCAGATACAATAAGTAATTGTCCCTTTAAGCCCCCTTGTGTGTTTCCCAACTCGTACAGACCAGGCTACCTTTCTACTGACACTAGAATTGCACTCCCAGTGTTTTTAATATAAAAACACACTTTAGTTAGGCAAAAGTGAAATGGTACCAGAAACAAATCAAACAACTAAATACAATAAGTAATTACAAGGTGATTTTAAGTCTGACAAGCCAGTAATGAGGAATACACACTTTAAGGGGATTTCAAAGCACATTAAACTAAAAAAAAAGTCAATGTGCTTTACAATGATAAAATACAGATAATTGCAATAAAATAATTTGAAAATATAGTAGCAACAGGCTTCAGAAATAGGTTAGAAAAGGGTACTATATCAATTTAAATCTCTTTGTACATATAACAACTACAATGAACCACAGCAATCATGTGGTGTGAGCAACGCCCGTGCTCCTGCCATATCAGCTGGTGCAGTTTCTGTGAATGTCTCCTCTCCTCTACATACACTTCTGCCTCTTTGGGAACCACTGCCTAATGTGCATGATGAAAATGTCAGCAGTTAACGTAAACCTAGTATGGAACAAGATATCCACCTTGAAGGAGTCTTCCAGTAGGAGAACTTCACAGAAGGCAACGTGGATGTAGTAAACATACTTACAAATAGGTGGTCATCCTTTTTTAGTCCAAGCTACAATGTTGACTTGTTTTGCATTAACAGTTTTGTAATGTGGCAAGACTATGACACACATAAGGATGTGTGGAAGTGACATGTCAGTTGGCAGATTTTTATGTTAATCTCTAGCACATTACTGACTACTGCATTCATATGCAGCAGCACAGGATGCATGTGTAACCTGGTTCACTATAATGTTTTGGGTGTTTCACACGTACCATGTTAGAATGCGTCATGTGCTGCGTTTGTACCTTGGATGATGTATTATCATTGTCATATGTGCTGTCTATGATCCATTAATGGCATAATTCATGCAACTTTTAGCTATACTAAGCACATTGCTTATTTATGTGTTCCACTGCATACATATGCCTTATCTGCATGCTGGTGAACTATTGTATTACACAGTGAGCAGTTTAAAGCAAAGAGAAAACATGATACATTTGCAGGGTAGTGAAGACTGCAAAGTTTTATGAACAGTAAGTACTCATTTACCATCTTATTTCTAATAAATATGTGAAATATTTGGACAATTGTTGTGGAATGCCATCCTTTCCAGTTGTGTGTTTTTAGATCTCTCTCAACCAACAGATATGTGATACACTACCTGTCAGTGCTATGTGGCTTCAAGTAAAACACTATGTATTGCTATATACAGCCAACTGAACATAAGGACTATATTCTGCAGTAAAGTTTGTATGTTGCTGATGCTTATGTTTTGTTTTATGTCCAGTGCATGTCAGGAAGCATAAGGAATACTTCATGTAGCAGGAAAAAGATGCCCTGATACAGTCCATCAGGACAAATGAGGTTTTCCTTATGAGTTATGTTGGGAAATAAGAAGCCAGGGAGAAGCACTTTGTTGAGAGCAAATTTAAATGCCATCACAGTCATTAGCTGGACGAATAATGGTTGTTGCACAGTTAAGGATATGAAGGAGATGGTGAAACACTGAGCTGTACACCTGAAGTCCATTCTAGACAGTGGACAGAACTCTCCCCAACACATTGTACTGACTGATGAAGGGAACACCCTTAATATACCAGTGTATGAAGTGCCATTGATTGTTGCACTGGGTGGGTTACACAGGAGTGTCCCATCCCCAGAATGAGGTAGGCCTATTGTATTATTTGATACATATGTCTTTTGTTGTTTATTTATTTCCTATCTGTTTAGCATCAATTGTGTTATAACACAACCAGTCATTTAAAAATGCAGTGTTTTTTCTGTGTTGATTTTTCAGGTGTATTTACTGTAATTTTTTCTGACACAGTCTCTAATTATGGTGCTATTGTACAGGCTGCCTCTCATTAGCAGCAAAGTACATATACATTTAGGTCTGTTTTTTTCTCTTAAGAGCAGGGAAGCTCAATTGCCAGCCTGTACTATTTTTACAATTTCTGATGCTGTAGACTTTATCTGTCTTAGTAGTTCTTGTAACATAATGAAGTCCGGCACTATTGGGATTGCTGTGGGCAGTGCAGTAGAGCATAGGGCGGATAATGCTGCGCTAGTATGGATTAAAAATTTGGCTGCATCCCCTGCATTGGCCAGAGACACTGCCTGTTTTCCTTTGCTGGTGTTGATGACACTTCTACTGATGGGAACATGGATAACCTGCATACTGCATCGCACAACCCATTTTACAGTTTAGTAATTTAACTGTTACTGAGCACAGTTAGGCGGTGTTTGTGATTAGCCCAATACATGTAAGTTTGGGGTGCTTCTCCAGCACATGTATGTCCACATTGTAGTGGTGCTACCTATGTCCACAGTGACATACAGATGGGTGATGAGAATGCAGCTACCACTCACAAGTCCTGAGTATGCTACACCTGAACCTCCTGAAGTGTCCCTACAGCAGGGACAGTATTAAACTGTTCCCACTGGTGAGGAACTGCAATGTCAGCTGAGCTCTTGCAATTAATATACTGGGCTGCATGGGTCAGAAGGTAAACCAGAAGCTAATCTGTAGCACAGCAGACCAATCCCTGGGGTATAATTATTTTACCACTAGTGGACCTTTGAAAGGTGCCTGTTGTTGAATGGTTATAGCAGTTAAAGCCCATACTTTCAGAGGTATCAGTCTACCTATGTCACCTGCCACTTCAGTAGGATTACATACTCAGCATAGCTCATCCATCTGGCTAGCCATGTGAAATCTGTCCAGCTGGTCCTCCCTTATGAGTCATGTGCACAGAAGCCTAGGACTGCCATAGCTGCTGGTTGATGACATAACATATTCTGGTGTCCAAGTGCTTCTACAACTGGGGCAATATCTCCAGCTTTTGTATGGGCAATCATGAATGAGATGTTATCTATTTTATCAGGATGGGTTGCATGGCTGTTGCTGCTCTTTCAGCTGTAAGTCTGTAAACCTATGGCCATGTACCCTAATAGGATGCCATACTCATTCAGGCCTCATGAATTATATTTTTCTCATATGTGCTTTAATTTGAATACTATTATATTATTATAGTGATCCTTCTGTCAATTTTCCAGTGACTTTCAGCTGTACATTTACATGTGTTTATGAGTCTCATATAGGCATTGTGTGTGGTAACTTCAGTTGCTACGCTCTATCCAGTATGTTAATAAATACTCTCAGCACCATCAGTCTCAGACCAATAGTCATTCGTAATTATTTCTCTTATCACTGCCAAGGTCACTCAAGGAATTCTGAAAAGAATGCTTGTTTATGACGGAGTATGTTTCATTTGCGAATAGATTATTTTGCTACTCTTGTCATATTTAATTTAGGGGACTCTAAGATGAACAAAGAGATAAGCCTGTATAATCTCAGATTTACTGACTGTTAAGAAGTAGACATTTGCCAGT